>NC_092334.1:201032500-201332500 GCF_046630445.1 Rutidosis leptorrhynchoides
ATTTGTCAAACCGAATGGCATCACGAGAAACTCATAATGACCATAACGGGTCCTGAATGCAGTCTTCATCACGTCACTTTCCTTCACCCTCAACTGGTGATAGCCGGATCGCAAATCGATCTTTGAGTAGACACTCGATCCTTGTAGTTGATCAAAAAGATCGTCAATTCGTGGAAGAGGATACCGATTCTTGATTGTCAATTTGTTGAGCTCACGGTAGTCGATACACATACGAAAGGATCCATCCTTCTTCTTCACAAACAGAACAGGTGCTCCCCAAGGCGAGAAACTTGGTTGGATAAACCCTCGATCTAACAGCTCTTGTAGTTGACTCTGTAATTCTTGCATCTCGGAAGGTGCGAGTCTATAAGGTGCGCGAGCTACAGGTGCAGCTCCTGGCACTAAATCAATCTGAAATTCTACGGCTCTCGGCGGTGGTAATCCGGGCAATTCCTCTAGGAAGACATCGGAAAATTCATTCACAATTCGAACGTCGTTCACGCTCTTCACCTCAGTTTCTACCGCTTTCACATGTGCTAGGACAGCAAAGCGTCCCTTCTTCATAATCTTTTGCGCTTTCGCGCAACTAATGAGGTTCAACTTCGAGGTACATCTCTCTCCATAGATAACCAGTGGTTCGCCATCTCCTTGTGGTATGCGAAGTGCTTTATCTCCACATATAATATCGGCCTTTATCTTGCTCAACCAATCCATACCGACGATCACGTCAAAACTACCCAGTTTGATAAGTATCAAATCAATTTCGAAATCTGCACCAGCTATGTTGATAATAGCTCCACGACTAATATGGTCAACCTTTTCAAGTTTTCCATTGGCGACCTCGACAAGCATACTCTCTTTTAACGGGACTAATGACCAATTAATCTTATTGCAAAAATGTCTACATACATAACTTCTATCCGCACCAGTATCAAACAAGACAGAAGCTAAAAGATTGTTGATTGTGAATATACCTGTCACCAAGTCGGGGTTATCGCGTGCATCCCTTGCATTAACATTAAAAGCTCTAGCATGCGGTGGTCCGCCATCCTTTTGTTTGTTCGGGCACTCGTTTCTGAAATGGCCCGTCTGCCCGCATTCGTAACACTTTTTCGGCCCGTTGGTGTTCGGCCTCCCTGTCATCGTGGTAGTCTTGCAGTCTCTACCGATGTGCCCGCTCTTCTTGCACTTCTCACAAACAGCATTACAATACCCGGTGTGGTGCTTGTAGCACCTCTTGCATTGTGGTAGCATGCCCTTGTAGTTCGGGTTGGAGTTGTTGTTGTTGGGGTTGGGGTTGTTGTTGTTTTGCCTGAACCCTTCATGTCGCTTCGCCGGGTTTTGATCATAGTTTCTACCCCTGTTGTTGTTATTGTTGTTGTGGTTGTTGTGGTTGTTATCCCATTTCTTCTTTTCGCTACTACCAGCTTCAAACTTAGCCTTCTCCGGCTCATCAATAAGGATCTGATTCATGAGAGTATGCGCCATGCGCATTGCTTCGGGAACATTCGGTGGTTTGGATGAGGTGACATTTCCTTTGATGGACTTAGGGAGTCCCGAGAAGTATTTCTCCATGCGCTTGAATTCGGGGGTGACCATGGTAGGACACATTAATGCTAACTCCAAAAACCTACGATTGTAACTGTTAAGGTCGTTCCCTACGGCCTTCAACTGCATGAATTCAATTTCCATCTTCTGAATTTCGGTTCTTGGACAATACTCATCAATCATAGCCGCCTTGAATTCCTCCCATGGCGTAGCATACGCCTCATCGATACCTTTCGCTTGAGCTAACTTGTTCCACCATATTAGCGGGCCGTCAGACAGCGTGCAAGATGCAAACTTCGTCTTATTGTCCTCCGAACAGTTGCTAACTCGGAATACTGATTCAAGTTTCTCGAACCATCTGGTGAGACCAACTGGTCCCTCGGTGCCGCTGAAGTTATGCGGTTTGCAGCTCTGGAATTCCTTGTATGTACACCCATTTCGAACGGGTGGGATAACTGGTGGTAGTGGCGGTGGAGCTTGGAGATTTCTTTCTACTAGGGCTGCAGCGACCCGTTCGCTGATCATGTCCTCAATCTGGGCGGCGGTAGGTGTGGTTCTTCCGTTAGCCATGGTATTCTAAACAAAATTTTTGACTCAAGTCAAAATCCAGTATGCAAGTAGTAGTAATACAATATATAGTGACTAACATGGAATCAAAACATCACATGTTATTAAATAATGCATCTAGGTACAAATACCACAGAATCATCGTACAGCAATGTAAATAGAATATCGTGCAAGAATTAAATAACGCAAAGTTCCATTCATTAATAATAATAAGTTTCATACATCTAAATAAGTTCGTACAATATATATGAAATACATGAAACTATAACTAGATTACATCATGAAATCTAAATACAAAGCCCTACGGTGAAGGTGGGTGAACTGCTCCTCGAGCCAACTGCTCCTCGAGCTCAGTGACTCGAGCTCGGAGAGCCTCAGTCTCCCTCATCAGTTCCTCGTTAGAGGGAGCTGGTGGGGCAGGCGGTGCAGGTGGGGCGGGTGGTGCCGGTGGTGCTGATGTAGATGGTCCGGCTCCGGATGTAGACGGTACGTCCCTAGATGTAAGTGGTCCGTATCTAAATCTAGGTGGTACGGTTCCAAGAATAGTCAATACATAACGAGGAACCTTACGTATCTGTGGGTCGGCAGGGTATGGCACAACTCGTTTACGAGCAGTAACCCTACGTCGATGGCCAAAAGCATCAGTAAAAGCACGACCTCCATTCACCCCTGGAATGACGGTGCCGTCGGAACGGTACTGCTTCTTCGGCGGGGTGGAGGGTGCCTGAATAGGTCTATCAGCAGGATCCTCATCATCGCTGGAGTCGTCTGATGATGAAGAATCGACGGATGATGAGTCATCCGAATCGTGTGGTGGTGACACTGGTGGTTGAGCTGGTAATCCGAAGCGTCCGAAGGCGGCCAACATCTGTCTGTGTCTGCCTGGCGGAATCACGACTAAACGTCCGTCGGGAGTGCGTCGGCAAGGTGTGCGCATGTGGTTACGAAACGGCCCTTCCCCGAACTCCGCGGGGATCTCAATACACACCAATGCGGGGCTGTGACCTCGAGGATCCGGGAGCAGACACTGGGGCAGGTGCACTAGTACCAGCTCCGGAAGTAGAAGCGCCGGGATCACTAGTGGGTGTCGGGGCCGGTGTATCGGCAGTAGCAGCGGCAGGTGTAGCAGTAGGTAGGGCGACGGGGTCTGAGTCTGTACTGCCCGAAATGCCAGCAGGTGGAACATCCGACATCTGAACAAGGAAAAATAAATTTTCCATGTCAGCATGTCATAAAGCAAGCAAATAATAGGCCAACAGTTTAAATCATGTATAACAGTAACTAGCATGGTAATAACAGTAATTCGTATGAAAGTAGCATGCAATCGAAAGCAAGTAGCATCATGCAGTAGTGAAATCATGTAATAGCATATGGCATATAGCAGTAACAGTAAGTAGCAGCATGCAGCAAGTTCAGCAGAAACACGTAAACTAGCAAGTTGTAGATTAGTCCTATTAGTGAATCCTACTCGGGTCGGTCTTAGACTCACTAATGCAACCTAATTCCCTACAACCAATGCTCTGATACCAAATGTGATGCCCCGTACAAAACCATCGTGTACGAATCATCAACAACAGGATTATTACAAGGTTAAGTACTATATGCTGTAATTAAAGAAGTTGCATTCACTATAAAAAGGTGATGTCATAACCGACATCAAATGTTTTACATTTCAAAAGCATGCTTCACTAAGTAGAAGAAAATAAATAAGTGTATGTGACCCCAAAGGTCGTTACATAACATAGTTTCAAAAGTAAATAAGTTTGAATGCAAGATAAGTAGTCATGCGATAACAACTCTAAGCAGCGGGTTCTACAGCACGACTAGTACACAGCGGAAGCAACCTCAAGCACCTGAGAAAAACATGCTTAAAAATGTCAACACAACGGTTGGTGAGCTATAGTTTAAGTATAACAGTATGTAAGGTAGGCCACGAGATTTCAGTGCTACAAAGAGCGTTTCAAAACAGTATGATAAAGTATATGTTAACCGTGGGCACTTGGTAACTAACTTAACGTTTATACCCCCTGAAAGTACACTTGGCAAGTGCGTATGTTTACGAAGTATTAAACACTCGTTGACTGCTAGCGCGACTAGCCCGAGTGGGGATGTCAAACCCTATGGATCCATATCTAAGATTCGCGTTCACCGGTTCATAAACCAATGATTAAACGTTACCGAGCTAAAGGGAATGTTTCTGCCGTTATATAACCCACACATATATAAGTTTAAGTACTCTTGCCTAGTATGTAAAATATAAAATCCGCATGTATTCTCAGTTCCCAAAATAAGTTAAAGTAAAAAGGGAATGCTATAACTCACAATGATATGTAGCGGTAAAGTAGTAGTCGGGAAAGGTGTGCAAGTAAATGGTCCGAAGTCCTCAACCTAAGTCAAATAGTACTAAGTCAGTAAATCGTCTTAATAGGTTTAAAAGTTTGTAATTAAGGTCTTAAGGGTCATCATCATTCATCACTAAACAAAAGGCGTAAAGTAAGTTTCGTTTATGAAAGTAGTTTTCAATAAAGTCTGACTTCAGTCAGTCACCACGGCCTCTACCCTTACCGAATTAAGGTGAGACCAGTCGCCATGGCTCCGTCTATGAGTCCCTTAAGTGTGGTAAAATTTACAGAATCAAACTCGTCTTGGTTTGACCGTGGCGACGGTCTAAGTACGAGTAGGTCAGAAATTTCTGCACAACGTTAAAGGACATAGTAACGATCGGAGGGACATAAATCCTAAACCGTAACTCGGATTAAGACGAGTCCTATATGAAAAGTTATCTACTCAAAAAGTTCTATCTAAAAATCAAGGTTAGAACAGCCCAGGTCTACTGGTCTGTTCCAGAAACATCAGGTCAGTAGGTTTTGGACAGAACAGTGAGTTTAAAAAGGGTTCCGGTGGTCTTGGTGCTTGATGTTCATCATGGTTCTCATCCTTGATGCATATAAATTCAAGTGTACAACTCATTGATGTATCTACATCATCTTAACCAAGTCTTGACCATCATAACCAATGTGCAAGTCTAAGACATGAAGCACAACTCACTTAAGAGTTGTATGAAGTTTGATGAACCAAAGTTGCATCAAAGTCTTAGATCTAACACATACATGGACTTTAAAGCTAATAACAAGTTACAAACTTAAAAGTAAACTAACTAATCAAGATCATAAGTAGTAGAACATAGTTCTTAGTTTGATCTTGAAGATCCAAGACTCAAAAGTCTAGATCCAAAGTTATATTTAAGGAAAACTTATTTGTGTGTTCTTGAACTTTCAAAGTTAACTTAATTTGTTCAAGAGATATGAGATCAAGACTAACTTGTAGCACTTGACCATATAAACTAACTACATGAAATTAAAGTGTATAAATTGAAGAAGTAAACTTAAATAAACAAGAAACGATTCATGGTTGTTCATACTTTTAAAGATTCAACCAAAGTTGATCTTTAAGCAAAGTAAACTTTAAGTTTACTTCCATGACTTACAAGTATGTCTTTAATCAACACAAGAACTTTATAATCTTTGAAACATTATATGTAGAACTTAAACTAGAGAGTTTAGTTCTTGATTGTTCTTGTTAAAACAAGATAAAAGATGAATCAAACGAGAAAGTTAGATTCTTGAAACATGTAAGTAAATAACAACAATTAACAAGACAAGTAACATTAACAACAAAGAACAACAAATGATGATGATGATTTGCATGTATGTATAAGGTTTTAAGAAGAAAAGAAGAAGAGAAAAATGTTCTTGTTACTTACAAAAATGTAGAAGAATATGAGAGAAAGTTTGAGAGAAAAGTGAGTGTGTGTGTGTGTGTGTAAATGAAAGAGTAATATGAATACAAGTGAGTATGTAGTGTAAAAAAAAATCAAATCACCACTAAATGGCCCCAAAGGATTCGGCATTCAGCAGAAAAAAAAGGGAGGAATGCTAATGTTTAATGGCTCTTCATGTGTTAAAGCTTAAAAGTTGGATAATGAGGATGCATGCATGGGAAATGTATGTTAACTAGATTCCAAGTGTTGAAACTAACTAGTTACCATTCAAACTAATACTTACAAGTTGAAAGAGTGGGCTAAAGGTCCATTAATAAATGTAGGGTGGGCTTGGAAGTCCAATAACATGAGTCCATTACACTAACAAAGCCCAAGTTCAAATAAACCACAAGTTAAACCAATTAAAGCCCAAGTAACTAACTAGTCACCATAGTTAATTAAAATGATTAATAAAATTAATCATGAATGTAAATAATACTTGAAAATATTATTCGTGCAAGTTCCGGGTGTCACAAAGACGTTTCGGGCACTTAAAAGTCAAGTTCGGGCAATCATGGCAACATGTAAATGTAATAACGTACATTCGTTTAATCACACGTATTAATAATAATAATTATTAATAAATAAACGTTGGAAATTCCAGGGTCGTTAAAATAGGCCTACTCACAATAATTAAGTTTGTATTTAAACGTAGCAATTGATGATATTACGGTAGGGATTTAGCATGAATCAAAGCATGACAGCATAGTTAACAATTTAGTACTTGCGTCTAAGTGTAAAACAGTTATAAAGCAAGCATGTGTCTCACCGTAAAAGTTATAAATAGTTAAGTAAACAGTAAAAGTGGGGCTATGAAAATCACCTTAGTAACACAAAAGAGTATTCCACGAAAGAATTGAACGAAAGGACGTGACCGAGATCTCAACCTAGAGATAGAACGTATGATCAGACATTGCCTAACAGACAATAGTATATAGTACTATATTGATAGTAATGGTTCACTAAAGAATTTCCATTTTCGGAAGGTTACTATTTATGGAAAGTTTCCACTTATAGTAATTTTCCAATTTTAGAAAGTTCGGGTTAATCTTTAGCAAGACGTTGTATAACTTTGCTCAAACTTCGTTGTTATCAAATAAGTCAGGAATGACCAGATGTAATCGGGGGCCCATGACTCTTGACCAGAATCTAAGTCATGGCATTCGAGATCCACAAGCTTACCCATAAATGGCAACCTAGACATCATTCACTTACGACCGTGAGTAGCGATGAAGTTCACATGAATTTGTACATTATCTTTGATTAACCTTCACTTTAGGTTTATATGTTATTATATATGTTATATTATATTTATTAATGTATTAACAATTTGATTATCTTATATTATATACTATAAGTTATTATTATTAAATTAGTATAGTTATAAAATAAGTGTTTATTAATAATGTATTGTTATTAACTTACATTATAAGCATTATACTTTATTATATAGTATACTTAGTTATTAACCGTAAGTTATAATAATAATATTAATTTAGTATATGTAATATACTTATGTTAATCAAAAATCATACTAATATATGTTAATTCGAATATTAATTCATTAAATATTATATTTATAATTTTTATAAACTTAGTCAATTATACAATTCAGTAGGATATTTTATAAAAATAATTTTATCAAGTTTTTGTATTTATTTCCCACTTTTCTTTATATATATACTCGGTTTATATTAATCAAATTTAATTAGGTAATAAATAATAAATCGACCTAAATAAATAATTTTATATTTTTTACAGGTTCTATATTATGTAAAAATGTTA
Organism: Rutidosis leptorrhynchoides; assembly: GCF_046630445.1. NCBI lineage: Eukaryota > Viridiplantae > Streptophyta > Magnoliopsida > Asterales > Asteraceae > Rutidosis > Rutidosis leptorrhynchoides. The sequence continues at coordinate 201,040,221 of NC_092334.1, forward strand.
TAAAAATTATTAAATCAATATTTATATCAAAATATTATTTATTTAATATTTTCTAATTATTTAACCATTGTAATCGGCCTATAATTAAATAAATAGGAAAAATAATTTAAAATTAATTTTTATATTATTTTTTTTAAAGTATCTAGTGATGTTACTAATCATATAAAAATTTTATAAAAATATTTAATACATGTTTGTATTTATTTTGTATTTTCTTTATTATTTCTCTCGGTTTAGAACAATGCAAAAGTAAATTCTTTTTAAATACTAATCTTCCCGTTTCTTTAATTTTTATAATTTTTGCTTGTTTATAAAAGTATATTAATCTCAAAAAAAAATTATAATAATTTTTATTACTTTTTAATATTTTATTATGAATTTTATATTGTTTTTATGTTTAAATACTACATAATTCGTATTTAATTATAAATAATATTCCATAAATTATAAAAATTATTTTTATACATCATAATACTTATAATACTAATTATAACATGTAGAAATAATTTATATATATTAAATTCAAATTTTTAAAGAATATACAAAAAAATAAAAGCAATTCGATAAAAATATAGAAAATACCTCAAGTACTTTCCCAAGTTTGTGAGAGAGTTTTTTCAAAGATTTGATACAAGTTTTTATGAAATGGAAGTGGGTATTTATAGGAAAAATGGTTGGTAAAAAGAAAAAATATAAATAAAATAAAGGTGCCAATTTTGACAAAAAATAAAAACAAGTTAAAAATGTTTTTAATAAGTTTTTGTTTTTGAAAATATTTAGTTAAAATTCATGGGCTCATTATTTAATTTATAAAAAAATCTCTTTTTTTATAAGCTAAAAATATATATATAATGATTAAAATAACTTATCATTTAATTAATAATTATGTTTCATATAGTTTTAAATATAATACGCATTAATATTAATATTAAATAAAGTTATTTTATATAATTAGTGTAAACTTTAGTTAACAAAAAGTGTCGACTAAAAATAAATATTTGATCAATGTCAAATTTAATTATATATTACGTATGGATAACAACCCTATAGTCAAATTAGTCAATTCAGGTATGAAAATATGAGGGTTGTTATAGTACCTACCCGTTAAAAGAAATTTCGTCCCGAAATTTAGTTGTTGCCATTAATCAGTGTTGTTCATACATAGACGAGGATATTTACGTTTTATTTGGTTTTCACGTTCCCAGGTATGCTCGGGGCCTTGCGTGAATTTCAACGGATAGAATATTGTTCTGTTTCAAGAATTAAAATCATACAAACCATAATTTCTACAAGTTCTTCTACGAAGTGCATTTTATTATTAATGCGGAGATCATTCAAAATGATGATGTTATACAAGTCATTTCAGTAAATTGGATATATAAAATGTGTTATGAATAATATCGAGCTCATTTAAACCTTGAGCGTTTATGCCACCACGCTAGGGTAGACAAAATAGAGAGGAGTTCATGAAAATCATAGTCGTGAAATTTGATAGAGATTGTCATTCTTTACAACAAGAATGATGAATATGAGTTGAAAATATTATTTTATCAACATTGGGTAATATGGATAAAACGATTCGATTATAGGAAGAGTATAAATGAAGTTATCTTAAAAGTTTGAAATAAGGAAATATCAGTTTGCCTTAACTTTTGACATAATTAAAGGTGATTTCCAGAATTCAAGGGATTTAAAGGAAATCTTTATAATCTGTATAAGATTTGATTCTCCGGTAATTAAGGAAATTAAAATTGCCTTGATTGTTGTGTCTAGAATTTTACTATAAATTAGCTTCTTCTGTTTCATTATCTTCATCACTTCTATACTTTCTTTCTCGATTCATACTTCCAAAGATTGTGAAAATGCTCCATCCAGTTCTTATCCTGGATATTTTTCTGACTATCGTTTCTGTCATTCTTCTTTTTCATTTACCCTCAGAGGAATCTGTTTACTTCTACAATTACCTTGGGGTTATAGTGTTTTTAATTCTCCCGTGTCTTTATGTTGCTATACGCATTGATATACACGGTTTGTAATTTCTGTGTTGTTATCGGGCTTTATATTTTCCCTTATATGTCGGAGCTCTATGCTCTTGTTTTTCCTTTCCGACTTCAAGTCAAGCGAATAATGGTCTAGAATTCGTAGGTATGGAGTTTCGAATGATCATAATATACAAAGCAGAAGGAAAGGTAATAGCACGATTTGATTTGTCAAATTACTAGAATTACTAAGGATAGAACTATCAAGAATATATGTTATTGATATGTTCAGAGGTTAAGTAGAATGTAAAAGTCATGTAACATGGCAAATGATGATTATAAAGTCTATGAATCATCATCTTCCATTAAAAATTTAGCATAACTTACTGTAATATAATCACGTTGGCCTGACGTCATTATATTATACTAACTCATGCTTCAATTCCCAACACTACCTCAAATCAATCAAAATTTAAACTTGTATGTTATAGAAATATAGAAACTAAAACAGTTTCATTTATTATGTAACACAGATAATGCGAAGTGATATATAATTTCGGACAAGAATAGTTATGAAGGTATCTTCAGAAATATAGAGGATATTTATAACGAAAGATATGATGATATCTTAGAATTTTCTAAGATCCAATGATAATGAGGAAAATTCTTCTGTAAGGATTTAGAATGCGTAAGGAGATCTTTTGTGGTTTTCATCAGAATTCGAATCATCTAGATTCTTTGATTACAGGTTTAGTCCTTGTGATTTGTCCATGGTCTCCTTCATGGTTAGCTCAATCCGTTTTTCAGTTCTAAATCTGAGCTTTTTCAATATGTCATTCTTTATCATCAAACTTTTGGCCATTAAGACCACCTATAGCTTTTGCTGCTTCGTCAGCATTCTCAAGGTTAACGAATCTGAATCATTGATTATCAATCCGAGGTGTTTTCAAGAATTTTGAATTTGAAGTGTTTAAACGTAGGATGTAACCATCAATGGTTCTAATTTTGGTGGTTTGACGTGATAATTCATCACAAAATACGAATGAATATATATATGAATTTAGTAATCTTTAGGAAGATAACACCTGCTAAAGCTTTACTTGGATTCTGATATGTCAAAATTAGAATATGTAATTGAATTTGTACGAAAATGATTGTTCTTTAGTGAACGGATACATATATCTTGTGAACGTAAGTAGTATAGTTACTGATTATTGAATCAGAATTGAAGAATGTACAATGCAACATATTAATGTGAGATATAAATATTTCTCGAGTATTACCTACCCGTTAAAATATTTTCACAATTAACAGTTTGTACAAAAGAACTTTAATTACAATCTTTATGGAGATATACGTTCATATATGTATTCTTCAAATATAATATAGATTTAATGAGTTAATATAATATTAAAATCATTTGATTTGCGGTCGGAACAAGAATAAATAATCTTCAAAACTTGAGAGATTACATAATCGTCGCGGAATATTTCTTTAATGGAGTTATGAATCAATACTTCATCATTCATTGTTATTAATGTACCTCGGTATATGATGTTGGTGCTCGTGGAATTCTTGTGAAATTCACAAGACACGAATAATGTTTTCTAAAAAGTTTCGAGTACATCGAAAATGGAAGTGTAAAATTAGACATGTATTTGAATAATACACTTGATTTATTATGAAATGGAGTTTATTGTGCTGAAGCAGTGATTAACGATCATTAAGTCATTAACGAAGGATGTACATTATAGCATATTAGTGATATGAATTAACCAAGTAGTACATACTAGTTAAGATTTACACGTAATAGCTTAGTACGAAAAGATTTATTATTGTTTCAAACCATATATATATATATATATATAAAGTATACATATATAATTCTTCAGGAAGAATGAGTCAATACATCTTAACTCATTATTACTAATATTCCTTGGTATCTATAGGGCGTATGATGTTAATATCCGAGGTACTAAGTGTGATGTTGAGGCGTGAAATGCAGATGTTGTTGTTGGTGATGCTGATGCTGTTGGTGGTGATGCTGATGGTGCTTACAATGCTTGTGGTGTTGGTGATGTTGGTGGTATTGTTGGTACTAGTGGTGCTGGTTATGTTGCTGGTGTTGCTTATGGTACTTGGGTAGTAGGTGTGAGCCTAGCTTCCAAATCGTGCACTGTTTCCTCCAGGGTTTCTACTTTTTGCTCGAGTCTATGGATTTGTTCTACCCATTCCTCCGTAAGTTTTGTCAATTCTTGATATTTAGTTCGAAGTCTTCTAACTTCTTCTAATAACCCTATCTGGTTAGAATTCGAGAGTAGAGGACGAATACTGTCTTGGGCTACATCGAGTTGACCTTCGAGGCGGAAAATCCTTGCAAAAAGAGTGAAAGTGGTATTGCGAACAGGTTCGTCGGTAAGCGGATCGAGTACTCCGACGTTTGGTGGTAAGTTTGGCTTTTGATAAGGAGTACCTTCTTCATTTATCCATAGGGTGAGTATTTCGCGAACCCATCCCCATTTTCTGAAGAAATCTCGGTAATTGATCGGTGGGTGTGCTCCCGTCACGCTATCTTCGGAGCTAGAGGAACTTGAGGAATCAGGTGAGAAATCCATATTATGTGTTTGGAATAAGGTTTGATATGAAATGGGTGTTGAATATTGAATGATATATTCGTCTCCTTGAATACGTATATATAGAAAAAGATTTTTGTAATTTACGGAGGAAATTTAGGAAAAGTGTTAGACAAAGTCTATTGAGATAGATATGATAAGATATGATTTGTCTATACTCCATTTATGCAATAATTGCAGTATGACGTGTCTAGATTAAAAATGATAAGTATGTAATCAGATAATGATTAAAGACTTTCAATTCGTAATGGCCTATTCAGGTCTAGGGCTTGAGCTATAGGATCCTTTAAATTGGTAATCCAAACCCTTCCATTCTAGAGTTTCGTAGACGCCATCCGTCAAGAAAATTCAATGATCAAAAATAACGAGAAAACAAAGATTTAAAAGTAACGAATATGAGTAGTGATGACATTATAATATCTTTGAGATTCTCGATAACTCAATGACATTTTCCAGTTCGCAAACCGATGCATAAAGGCATAAAGCATATAGGTACGTGGTATAACAAGGAGGTTATATACGTTTGAGTATGAATAGTAACAAATATTGGAGTTTCAAAAATCATGGATAATATTTTATGTAATACATATGTAATACACAAAACCATGATAGATGACATAGGAATGTCGAGAACGGTGTCGCATTTAAATGTGGTGGCAGAATTGAATAGTACTTAGGAAAATGAGCAGAGTTCTTAGATTGACTCGGCATTCTAAGATAAGTAAAGTTTCTAAAGTATAGTGTAGCATTTAACAGTTAAAGGCAACAATTAAAGGCACTATAGTCAAAGGAAGTTGTAGTCCTACATTGCTAAGGTACCTAATTGTATAAGGCACACTTAAAATGCAATCCTGGTTCTCTACAATAGCCTGCTCTGATACCAATCTGTCACACCTCCCAAAATAGACCAGGGGTAATTGTGACCAATCATATCATAACACAATTGTATAAACGAGAACGACTCTATATGAGACTTTTTAAATAAAACTTTTGTTAATAAAACAGCGGAAGCAGTAATACATGTTTACATTATTATTAAAACGTAAAATAAATGTTTATGAACTAAAATATAATATGCGATGTGGACTCCATGCAAGCATCAAATCTATCACAAAGTTGCAAACAGCTAGCTCAATCATCGCCTGAGACAAAACATGCTTAAAGTGTCAACCAAAAAGGTTGAGTGAAATTCACAGGTTTATAAATAATATCCAAAGTTTTAGACCACGAGATTTAGTTTAAAGTTGATTGATATAGAAATATCAATCTAAAAGTGTTGCTGCATTTTGTAATATCGCTACTAAACAAGTTTACCCTATGACACCTTGTACTGTCAGTGTCGTGGAATCATTATTATGTAACCAAAGACCAACGGTCGAATGGTTAGAGATGTTACTCTCAATAGGCCTACTCACAATAATTAAGTTTGCATTTAAACGTAGCAATTGACGATATTACGGTAGGGATTTAGCATGAATCAAAGCATGACAGCATAGTTAACAATTTAGTACTTGTGTCTAAGTGTAAAACAGTTATAAAGCAAGCATGTGTCTCACCCCAAAAGTTATAAATAGTTAAGTAAATAGTAAAAGCGGGGCTATGAAAATCACCTTAGTAGCACAAAAGAGTATTCCACGAAAGAATTGAACGGAAGGATGTGACCGAGATCTCAACCTAGAGATAAAAGTATGATCAGACATTGCCTAACAGACAATAGCATATAGTACTATATTGATAGTAATGGTTCACTAAAGAATTTCCATTTTCGGAAGATTACTATTTATGAAAAGTTTCCACTTATAGTAATTTTCCAATTTTAGAAAGTTCGGGTTAATCTTTAGCAAAACGTTATATAACTTTACTCAAACTTCGTTGCTATCAAATAAGTCAGGAATGACCAGATGTAACCGGGGGCCCAGGACTCTTGACCAGAATCTAAGTCATGGCATTCGAGATCCACAAGCTTACCCATAAATGGCAACCTAGACATCATTCACTTACGACCGTGAGTAGCGATGAAGTTCACATGAATTGTACATTATCTTTGATTAACCTTCACTTTAGGTTTATACGTTATTATATATGTTATATTATATTTATTAATGTATTAACAATTTGATTATCTTATATTATATACTATAAGTTATTATTATTAAATTAGTATAGTTATAAAATAAGTGTTTATCAATAATGTATTGTTATTAACTTACATTATAAGCATTATACTTTATTATATAGTATACTTAGTTATTAACCGTAAGTTATAATAATAATATTAATTTAGTATATGTAATATACTTATGTTAATCGAAAATCATACTAATATATGTTAATTCGAATATTAATTCATTAAATATTATATTTATAATTTTTATAAACTTAGTTAATTATACAATTCAGTAGGATATTTTATAAAAATAATTTTATCAAGTTTTTGTATTTATTTCCCACTTTTCTTTATATATATACTCGGTTTATATTAATCAAATTTAATTAGGTAATAAATATTAAATCGACCTAAATAAATAATTTTATATTTTTTACAGGTTCTATATTATGTAAAAATATTATAAAAATTATTAAATCAAATTTTATATCAAAATATTATTTATTTAATGTTTTCTAATTATTTAACCATTGTAATCGGCCTATAATTAAATAAATGGGAAAAATAATTTAAAATTAATTTTTATATTTTTTTAAAGTATCTAGTGATGCTACTACTCATATAAAAATATTTAATACATGTTTGAATTTATTTTGTATTTTCTTTATTATTTCTCTCGGTTTAGAATAATGCAAAAGTAAATTATTTTTAATTTTTATAATTATTTTTGCTTGTTTATAAAAGTATAATAATCTCAAAAAAAATTATAATTATTTTTATTACTGTCTAATATTTTATTACGAATTTTATATTGTTTTTATGTTTAAATACTACATAATTCGTATTTAATTATAAATAATATTCCATAAATTATCAAAATTATTTTTATACATCATAATACTTATAATACTAATTATAACATGTAAAAATAATTTATATATATTAAATTCAAATTTTTAAAGAATATACAAAAAAATAAAAGCAATTCGATAAAAAATATAGAAAATACCTCAAGTACTTTCCCAAGTTTGTGAGAGAGTTTTTCCAAAGATTTGATACAAGTTTTTATGAAATGGAAGTGGGTATTTATAGGAAAAAATGGTTGGTGAAAAGAAAAAAATATAAATAAAATAAAGGTGCCAATTTTGACAAAAAATAAAAACATGTTAAAAATGTTTTAAATAAGTTTTTGTTTTTGAAAATATTTAGTCAAAATTCATGGGCTCATTATTTAATTTATAAAATAAATCTCATTTTTTTATAAGCTAAATATATATATATATATATATATATAATGATTAAAATAACTTATCATTTAATTAACAATTATGTTTCATATAGTTTTAAATATAATACGCATTAATATTAATATTAACTAAAGTTATTTTATATAATTAGTGTAAACTTTAGTTAACAAAAAGTGTCGACTAAAAATAAATATTTGATCAATGTCAAATTTAATTATATATTACGTATGGATAACAACCCTATAGTCAAATTAGTCAATTCAGGTATGGAAATATGAGGGTTGTTATAACATTTGACAATTTTTCAAAGTTGGCCCTTATTGGGACTCTTTTGCTGCCTCAGTGGTCCATGCTTATTATGCCATATGGTAGTGGCTATAAGTTTGCAATCGTTTCACAATATTTCGCGTTTACTTCCTATCTTAAACAAGTAGTCCGATCTTGAAGTTGAGAGTAGTTCTATTAGTTTTTAGATTAGATTAATGAAAAGACATAAGTTTGACTAAGAATTTATACTTCCAAAAATATAGGGTTAGGAATGAGAATTTGGTTTATTTGGGTTATTCCTAAAAAGTTTTAGGTTTCTAATGGTAATTATTTGTATCTAGCACACATACTGGGTGCTAACGACCTGGGTACTGGCTTAAATTGGTTTTAAAACAAAAGACTAAAAAATAAAATTCTAGATATTTCTTCATCATTTACATTACATTGATCTTAGGTGTTTTATATTTTATTCCATCTCAAAATTTAAAAATTTCATCATATAAGGAGTCAAAAACTAGTTACTTTTAAGAGTATTAATTATTAATAAAAAAGCAACAATTTTTTTATAATGTAGGACAAACAAAATCAAGTGTGATTTAAAAACCTCATTTTATTTAGTATTTCCATAACAATTTTCAAAAAAATATCTTAGGTTTTTAATTAAGTGAAGAATTCACGTCTTTCCCCCCACACTTAAAATCATGCAATGTCCTCACTTGCATTAATCTATACTACAACGATAAAATAAAGGAAGAGAATATGTAAATAGGGAGAAAAATGATGTTACTTGGAATTAGATTGTACTTACAGGATAGTTGCAGAAGCTAAATTTGAAGAACAAGCGCCCAATCACCCCATTTATTCAAACACTCACTAATAAAAAGGAAATAAATACGTTCTTCTTTATTAACGAGTCCTAAGCTTGACTTGACCCCATTTAAAATTTTCCTTTGTGGGGTTTAACTTCCCCCACAGTTATCGGGCGACATATAAAATTCTGTGGAAAATGTTCCATGAATTAGTAACGTGAGCAAATCATTAACATTGCGGGTTGAATATATGAAGTTCGGGAGTTCTCCTTTCTCTTTCGCGTAGAACCCTGGTATAACCCGACTTTTGGAATTCGTATCATACTTAAAATCTGATTAGGACACCCGAATGTACCCCTTGGTTATGCTAATATCAAATGGATCACTATAAAAAGTCTTTTCCAAACTATATACCTTGTGATACCCACTCGCATATAAACAATCATTTATCTCAACATCGGGAACCTCAAAATGTGCAGTTGATCCGCTATGATTTTCTTTAATGTTGTTGGAGTCAACCTCTATCCTTAATTCAGATAGTTTCTCAGTCGTCGACTCATAACCATTAGCAATCAAAACAGCTAACAAATCCTCTTCTTTATCATCTTTACCATTAAGTGAGCAAGTTTGTAACTCGGGAAATTCTTGTAATAGTTCAGAAAGTGGATCTAAATGAGTAGTTTCTTTAACAACCGGTGAATCTATCCTTAACATGGCATCATTTTCCACTAACCTAATGTTTTCTAGCAATCTGTACACCTCAAAATGAAGATAAGAATCATCTTCTTCATCATCAGAAGAATCCCATTTGATCGGATGGAACTCATCATCATCTTCGGTATCTGAAGGATCCCAATCTATACCCAGTGATTCTTCATCTAAAATTTCATCGCTAAATATATTATCCGGGTCTACTAACATAGGTGGTGTAATGGTAGGTTGTGGTATTGGAATAGATTATGTCTTACTTAATTGTTCTAGGTATGAATCGGTAGGTAATTGTGTATTAGATGGGGTACATGAATGTTTTACGTCTGGATTTGTGCAACATTGAAAAGGTCCATAAAAACACGGGTAATATCCCTCGGCTATCATCATCTCTTCTATTGACATGTTTCGAACACTAACCCCAATCTCATCTACCTCTTCTTGACTGCTTTGAACTCCTCATTAACCAACTCTTCCTCATCATTAGTCCAATAATACGCATTGGAAAGATATTGTTCGATAGTTATCGTATGTTGAGTTTGAGCATTTTCTTCCTTTTCCTTTATTTGTCTCATGTATTCATTCCATTCTAATATTGATTTTATTTGTTTTGGTGTATATGGATCAGCCTTATATTCATCATAGTTTTCCTTAATAAATTCTCTAGCCATTTCCATAAAAGTTCTATCTTCGTCTCTCTTTGTTGGTTGTTCCATATTTTTAAATAAGATTTGAGATTTAGATTTTAAAATGGTGATTTTAATTATAGGAGGAATTAAGATTTGAATGAGAAAATAATTTAAATAATTAACTAATAACTAACTAGATTAAATTTAAAGTAATAAAATATAAATAACTTATAAATAAATTAAATAACAACTTTTATCGCATAACAACGAATAATCAAACATACACGACCTATTGAATCTTTCAATACTTAAGTGATCCGTCAGCGTCTAGGTTCCGGCAGAGCCCTTTAAATCGGAAGCCCAACAACCTTTCCCTAAAGGAAGACAGTCATCACCCGTTTTCAAAAAATATCAATAACCAAAGTATATCCAATTTCCGTATTTACCGCGCTCCCCGGCAGCGGCGCCAAAAAGTTGATGTGTCAAAAGTGTGTGCAGTAGTGCTTAACTTATCTTTCAACTTTTAAATTTATAAAACCTTTATTATTACACTTTAACACTCTAACGAGCAACAAAACCCGATCAGATGTAGTATTTTAGGTTATCGTCCTAAGAGAGCGTAGATGCGGATAAGAGTTGTTTTATTTAAATAGTTTAATATTTTTAAAGAATTAAAGATAGATTTTTAAGTTTTTTATATGATAGATTCTTATCTCTTAGAAAAGAGATGATTTTAAAGATAAAAACAATAAAATAAAATAAAGAATTGAATAAAAATAAACAGGTATAAATAAAGCAATTACATGAACGAATAACTCATACGGGAATCATATTAGGCAAGTTTCATAACTTATATTAACACAAAGCAGAATAATAATCATAGACTAACTATTATCCCTTCATAGTTTAAGCTAAGTGTTGCATATTATTCAATAGGTAGGACTTAAAGCATATGCTAGACACGTGATGTGCATGACTAACATCTCAATTCTTCATGTTCAATTCAATTACATGATACACATCAATCTTGTGATGAGGATCAACATGCAAATAGACTGACAAATTATGTAAGCTATTAAACACCAAGTAGATCAACTCAAGTTACGAGCTGAAAGTCAATTACTACTAAGTTCTCATGCAATCATTAATTAAACAAATCCAAACAAAGGTTCTTCGATTAAGCCTAACAATATCAAACTCTATTATATAATTGTAATTCAAATTAAACAAGTTTATCACTATTATGTTGTTTAACCTAGTTGCATGCAATTCAATTTAACAAGTTTGATGAACTAGATCTAAACAAGTAGCATGAATCGAATAATAGATCATCAGATTAAGTACTAATCAAGCCTAATATCATGTTATTTAATCATTAAGCATGGCAAACAAGTATATTAAAGCATAACAGATTCAAAACAGTTCAAATATCATTACAGAAACTCGACCATACAGATCTGGAAAAGAACCAGGAACTGTACGGATGAAGCACATGAAGCCAGCGGCTTCCTTCCCACCAAGCCGGCGGCTTGGTTGGTGAGGCCGGCGGCTTCATCTGATTCCCAGATGAAGTTTAGTTTTCGTCCACATAATCACTATGAACATTTAGTTCATAGTTAGAGACGAACAGAAATAGTTAACAGTAAGTAAAGACATAATTAAAGTAGAAACAAGAATTAAAAGTGGTAATACCCTGAATAATTGAAAGAAACTTGGAATAATCTTGATTACAAAGTGTATAGAGACTAAAAACTAACCGTATAACCTAACTAATTCGTAAATTGTAAGTGCAGAATGAAAAGGTACATTGAAAACTATAAAATTCGGCCAGTATTTATAGACTTCGAAATTCGTGCCAAGCCGGCCGCTTCGTACGAAGCCCCCCGGCTTCCCTTGACGGTGACTTTTTCTCCACTCAAAACTTGATCTTTACGCCCAAGAAAATCCATTTTAAGCCGCCGGCTTCACTTCAGATCTGAACTTGGAGGCCAAGAAAAACGTGTCCGGCAAAATGTTAACTTTTTGACCTGAAGCCGGCGGCATAAAAGGGGAACGCTTTATATGGTTGAGGTGTTTGGTGAAGACACGGTGGTTGCTACGGTTGATGTTGGAGATAATTCTACTTTATGGCACCGAACGCTCGGACATATGAGTGAAAAAGGTATGAAGATTCTTGTTTCGAGTGGGAGAGTTCTGGATTTAAAGAAAGTGGATCTTGGGTTTTGCGAACGATGTACTTATGAGAAACAAAAGAAGGTGACTTTCAGGAAATCGGGGAATGCGTCCAAGTTGGAGAATTGAAGCTAGTTCATACGGATGTTTTTGGTCCAGTGAATGTAGAATCACACAGAGGTTCTTATTATTATGTCACCTTCATTGACGACTCCACTAGAAAGGTATGCGTTTATTTTCTTAAATCTAAATCCGATGTATTTGATACTTTTGTGAAGTGGAAAGCTATGGTAGAGAATGAAACTAACTTAAAGGTGAAGTGCTTAAAGTCAGATAATGGAGAAGAATATGATAGTCTTGAGTTTAAAGACCATTGTGCAAAGCTCGGTATTAAAATGTTAAAGACGGTACCAGAGACACCGCAACACAATGGGTCACCGAAAGTATAAATCGTACGTTAAACGAAAGGGCTAATAGTATGAGACTACATGTCGGTTTGCCTAAGATGTTTTGGGCGGATGCGGTTAATACATCAGCTTATTTGATCAATAAGGGACCCTCAACACTATTGGGTTTCCGAATTCTTGAGGAAGAATGGCAAGGTAAAAAGGTGAGTTATGGTCTTCTTAGAATCTTTGGGTGCAATGCATATGTGAAGACCAAGGATACGGATAGGGACAAGCTTGAGGTTAAGTTAAAGAGGTATACTTTCATTGATTATGATTTGGATGAGATGAGTTGTCGATGTTGGGATAACGAAGCTAGAAAAGTGATTCATTCTCATGATGTTACCTTTGATGAGGATTCGGTTTATGGAAAACTAGATTATGTTACTTTTGACGAGGTTTCTATTGATGATCTTACAGGTTCTAGTGGGGAGTTCGGGTAAAAATGAATTGCCGAACAATGGTGAGGCGTCACAAGTGCTAATGATGAAGATGGTTCATAAAGAGGTGAATGTTTCGTTCATAGTAGGAGTTCTAGTGATTAGGAGGATGATGATGGAACTGGTCCAACCATACTGGTTGTAGCTACACTAAGACGTTCTACTAGAGTGCCCAAGCCTAATCCTAGGTATTCTTTATCAACAAACTAATTACTCTATACCGAGAATGGTGAATTCGAGAGTTACTTTAAGGCGAGAAAATCTAAAGAATCCATACAATGGAAGCTTTCCATGAAAGAAGAGCTGGGGTCACTTGAGAAGAATAAAACATGGTCACTAGTGAAATTACCTCATGATGAAAGGGCTTTGCAAAATAAATGGGTGTATCGAATCAACAATGAGTTGGATGGAAAGAAGAGGTACAAGGCTCGGTTGGTTGTCAAACGCTTTCCACAAAAGGAAGGAGTTGTTTACAGTGAGATATTTTCACCAGTAGTTAAGATGACTACTATTTGGTTGGTACTTGCTATAGTTGCATCTGAGACTTACATCTTGAGTAACTAGATGTGAAGACCGCATTCTTACACGGAGATCTTCATGAATAGATCTATATGAAGCAACCCGAGGGCTTTGAGGTAAAGGATAAAAAGAAGTGGGTTTGTAAGCTAAAGAAAAGTTTGTATGGATTGAAGCAAGCACCTCGGCAATGGTACTTAAAGGCTGATGAGTTTATAAAGAATATTGATTTCTTAAGATGTGAACCGATCATTGTTGCTACTTGAAGAAATTCAAGTCTTCTTATATTATATTGTTATTATATGTTGATGATATGTCGCTTGCGGGTTCTAACATGTCCGAAATCAACAAGTTGGGGAGATTACTTTCCCATGAGTTCGAGATGAAATACCTTGTTGTAGCTAGGCAAACACTTGGGATGAGTATTGTGCGTGATCATGTGAAAGGTACTATATACTTGTCTCAAACTAAATACATTGAGAAAGTAGTAGAGAGGTTCAACATGGAGAATTCAAAGGCTCGTTCTATGCCTTTGGGTAGCTCAATAAGGTTATCGAAACACCAATCACCTAAAACGGAAGAAGACAAAGCGGAGATGGAGAAGGTTCCATATGCATTGGCTGTGGGTAGTGTTATATATGTCATGGTTTGTACGAGATCGGATATTGCCCATTCGGTGGGAGTAGTAAGCCGTTATATGTCTAAATCGGGGAAAGAGCATTGGGAAGCGGTTAAATGGTTGCTTTGTTACTTGAAAGATACTTTTAATATGGGATTGTGTTTTACTAAAAACAATGACATACTTAGAGGTTATGCGGATGCTAATTTGGGTGGATGTGATGATTCGGGGATAAGCACTACGGGTTATGTTTTCACATTAGGGAAGACTGTGATTAGTTGGATGTCTCGACTACAAAGAAGTATTGCTTTATCTACAACGGAGGCCGAATACATGGCTATTGCGGAAGCTACTTAAGAGCTTGTGTGGTTTAAGGAATTCTTGAGTGAGTTGGGTAAAAGATAAGACTATTGCGTTTTATATTATGATAATCAAAGTGTGGTTCATCTTGGTGTTTCATAGTCGTACAAAACACATCAAGTTGAGGTATCATTTTATTCGTCAACATATAAAAGATGCTACTCTAATTTTGAAGAAAGCCATTGGTTCGGAGAATCCCGCGGATATGCTTACTAATTGGTTCGGAGAATCCCGCGGATATGCTTACTAAGGTGGTGACGACAGACAATTGAGGTTTTGCATTGCCTCAACCGGTCTTCTCATGAATTGATTATAGAAGATGACCTACTATAGAGATAGAGAGATGATGGTTCGAGTCTAACAAGAAGTGTTGAAGACCTTGTATCGAAAGTCTACTCATTCGACGTATGTGATGAGTGTGCGTGTCCCAAATGGCATTTTGGCAGTTTGTATGTAGTGGCGATTTCAGGATGCAAACTCAATGGGGACCTGAAAATTTTTTCAGTACTAATTATATTTGAATGCTATTTTAGTGATTGTTTACTTTTACAAAACTACAAGTTCGGAAAGTATATTGGGTCTGAGTAGTTAAATATACTGGTTTCCTCTATATTTTAAAGGAAAAAAATTAAATTCAAAAAAGATATGGGGTCCTCCAGTTAAATTTGGTGGTGTACTATACAATTTACAGGGTATTTTATACTAATAATTTTCAAACTAACGGTGTCCTGTAACCCCACGGGTCATTACTTAAACTCGCCACTGTATGTATGGTGGTTCGACTATCTTGGTTCGTTTGTTGAAGTGTTTGGTTGACGAAGAAAGGGTTTGTTTAAATACTCCTTCAAGTGGGAGATTGTTAGAGTTGGTGAATGAGATTAATACAATCGAGACTCGCGAACAGGGTGACTTTGCGACCGGAATGGATGAGTCGCGATCGTGACACAATGACAGAAGAATAGGCGATTTTGGGAGAAGACATTGATTATATACATGGCATTGTATATGTATACTTTATTTGCTAAAAGCCAAAGGCAGAACTACGCGAATTATAAGCGATTATGATTTCGCATTAATGCAAGACCGCGGTTTAATCCGCTGAGTTTCCGCGGATAGTTAAGTAACTCGCAGACCGCGGATATTTCGAATCCTATAAATAGGGAGCTTGGCCTCTCATTTATAGGTTGTTGATTCTCTGCCATTTTGTCCAAGCCTTTGTAATTTCCACTTGTGACCTTGCCCAAGGGATTTTTACACCGCGCAAAGGTGAAATATGCTAATTAACAATCAAGACCGGGTCGAGGTGGTTGATCACTTGATAGTTAAAGTGAAAGACAATCATCGGGGCCCAAAATAATCATCAAACATTCCATCTTCCATTATAATCTTATTGCACTCAATCCGTAATTATGTAACATTATTAATTAAGGATTGATCAATTGGCGCCATCCGTGGGACACGTTTTACGAATTAAATCGAAAAATTTTTGTTTCATGCTATCAAACGATTAATTCTCTGGTTTAATTCCAATCGTGTTTTTATTGTGATGATTTACAGGTGCTTTTGTAATACGCAATCAGTCGATCTGCTCGACAATCATGATGACAAATGCAAAGCAAATTGGCGTTTCTGCGAATGCTGATGCACTGCCTGGTGATTCGCAGAACGTTGTAATATTTCCATTGCAAACAAATGCTAGTATAACCGCGGGAAAATCGGTTCAAGAACCGATCGCTAAAACATCTGCTGAAAACAATGCTAGTGACTCGCAGCCAGAAGTTGCTGCTGAAAAAATGATTGCGCGAAGAACTTTGCTGCAAAATCGCAATGAAACAATCGCTGATGGGAAGCGACCAAAAGCATTATCTGGAAAATCTAGTCTGCGAACTGACAAAATTGTTGGTACTGCAATCGAGCAAGCTAAGAGAGATGCTAAGCGTAATTGCGAATCTCGCATACCGCGCACTTACTTATGGCCATTGAATGATTCAGGATCACAAGTTGATCGTCTAGTTCTTGAGCATAATGATAGCGATAGTGATAATGCAGAAGATCGCATTCATTTGAACTCTGCGTACAAATCAAAAATGGCAAAAACACCAAGAGAAGAGAGCGAATTTTCTGATGATTCAGACAGCGTAGAAGAATTTGTTAAAAATCCACATGTTAAGCGAAAGCGGCCACCAACACCTTTCCCTCGCTATGGGGAAGAAGGTGACGCATCTGAAGCTGCTCGCAGAGAAAATGCCCAGAATTTTTTGGCGGATGCTTTCAGAAGCATTGCGCCAAAGTCAATGCAACATAAGTTTGATCAGCCAAATTTTTTGCAAGACATGCTTACCAAGTTTTGTGCGGAGAATGCAGATACTCGCACAAAGAAGGCAACAGAAATCACTACTGCTGCGGACAAGTTTGCCCAGCATATTTCTGACTATCCAATTATTTCTCCGCCGATCGTGCTGGCAACTCTGGGAGTCTATTCGGGTCTAATTGATCCTTTGGATTTTCTACAACGCTTCGAAGGCGTAGTAAGCACTTATAACTAGGATGAACCAGTCGCGTGTAGAGCCCAATGGCCTTGCAAGGGTCAGCAAGGGAATGGTTTCATAGTTTGCAATCTCGCAGTATCATTGGCTTTGTAGATTTGCGCGAAAATTTTTTGCTGCAATTTCAAAATCTATTACCGCAGAAAAAGACGCACATAGAATGTCACGATATTAAGCAAGGCAAGAAGGAGACTTTGAACGCATTACTTACGCGGTACATTTACGAGTGCCAAAAAATTCCACGATTGAATGAAGATCAGAAAATTTCTGGTTTTTTGCATGCTATTAACCCACAGCGACATCCTACTCTTGTGCGGAGATTGCGGAGAGATGTTCCGCCGACTTTTGCAAAAGTACAACAGGAAACATATGATTATCTCCACGGTAGAGAGGATAGCAATATAACCCCTGCGTGTGGTTGGGGTAGAGACAAAAGTTGACGAGATGACAATGACTCTTTTCGCGATGGTAACAGTGATAATTACCGCGGATCAGGTTTTCCGCGGAGAAATGGCGGCGGTGGATACCCGCGAAATGACAGGTTTCAAGGCCAAAATGATAGCCATGGATATGGCCGCCGTGATCGTTATTCTACACGAAAGTGGAGTAATGAATCATTCAATATCATTCAGTCGCTAACAAAAACTCCAAAGAAAATTTTTTTGCAAGAAAGAGTTGCTATGTCTTTTCCTGATCCGCAGCCTTTGGGAGAAAATAGCAGGAGCGATAGATCAAAATTTTGTGTTTTCCATGACGATTATGGTCATGACACCAATCGTTGCAGAGATTTGGCGGAATTAATTGCAGAAGCATACGAGCAAGGCAAGCTAGACCATTTAATCGCACAAAACACCGCGAATGCGATTATAATGCCTACAGAAGCTAACACCTCGAATGCATCAAACGTGGTTGAGCGAAAGGCTCCCGCAGTAAAAAATCTGGGAGTAAAAATGGTGAGCAAAAAAGAAAATCAGCGCGGAATCCAGGTGATCAACGTGGTAGAAGTGCAGGGCGAAACGTCGGTAATGCAAATTTCAGAACAGATTGTCAGTTGGAAATGTCCTTCTATTGCGTTTCCACCTGCAAGTTTGACCGCGAATGTTGATAAACCTGTAGTGGTTTCATGTCGTGTTGCAAATACTGGAATAATGATAATGAAGGTACATGTGGACACTGGTAGCAGTGTCGACGTCATGTACGAACAATGTTTTAGCAAGTTGCCCGCGAACATTCAAGCTTTGATGAAACCTACTGCGGTTTCACTTGTCGGGTTCTCAGGAGAGTCATCCTGGCCCGTTGGCTAGTTGGAATTACAAATGGAGTTGGTTGATGACAGTGATGAGTCGCTAAGGCGCCAAGCTTTATTGAATTTGTACATAATGTGAAATCAATCGCGATTCAATATGATACTTGGGCGCACAGCTTTGCGCATGTTTGGCGCTATACCATCTACCATACATGGTATGCTAAAATTTTCTGCTAACAAGGGCATTGGCACGCTGATTTCTGCGGAAGTGGAGCCATTCTGCGCCCTGATTATGGCAAATGCGAATTTGGGTATTGAAGGATGTTCAGTTAATCCTGAGTAGTGCGAAAATTTAAAAAGTTGTAATAAGATACTAAGGCAAAACTCATCAATGAATGATATAATGATGCGAATATGATAGTTGTGTTTATGTTTCGAATCTTGTAATGTGAAATAGTAATGAATAAAGCAAAGTTAATTTCAGTGTTAGTAATTCTTTCTTTACAACGCGAAAACACTGCGTGTGGCCATGCGTAGTGCTTATTTCGCAGAATGCAATTGCTTGTCTTTTACAACACTAAGTTAATGTTTGTTCTGCGGATATTTTAAGTAAGGTGGCATGATTTTCGCTAAGCATAGCCTGCTTAAATGTTATAAACATGCAAAAATGTATTGCGAATTTTTTTGCTAAAAACCAAGTGATGAAATTGCCCACTGGTGATAATTTGAAAATAATTGCGAAAGGATAAAATTTCCTAAGTGTTTGATCTTGCCAACACTTAGATGCTGCGCAATGCTAAAAATTTTCCTAAGGATCGATGTGTCGGACTTAGAAGATTCATAATGTTAAAAGATTGTTTCGCATAAAGTACGCTTTGTTATGTGCACAATAGCGAATGCGGAAATTGCAATGGACAAGTCTGAATTATGAATAAATACTAAAGTAAAGCGCTATATAAATAAAAAAAGTTGCAACTGCGAATTGTAAATAAGTGGTTGATATTAAGAGCGAACGCGTCGCGAATAATTACATTAAAACGCAATGTAAGATTGCGAGCATACATCAAAAAATAAACTTAAAGCTCTAACGCTTCAATATCTGCGAACGAAACATTTTCACGCTGACTGAGCTCCTCCAAGGCAGGAATGTTCACTTTCTCAACCTCCTTTTTCGCCTTTTCAAGTGCTTCGCTGTAGTGACCCGAACTTTTCCATGTTTATATATATTAATTGAGATTGATGTTTACATGATTAAATGTTTCCAACATGTTAAGCAATCAAACTTGTTAAGACTTGATTAATTGAAATAGGTTTCATATAGACAATTGACCACCCAAGTTGACCGGTGATTCACGAACGTTAAAACTTGTAAAAAACTATATGATGACATATATATGGTTATATATATAGTTAACATGATATTATGATAAGTAAACATATCATTAATTATATTAACAATGAACTACATATGTAAAAACAAGACTACTAACTTAATGATTTTGAAACGAGACATATATGTAACGTTTATCGTTGTAACGACATTTAATGTATATATATCATATTAAGAGATATTCGTACATCATAATATCATGATAATATAATAATTTAAAATCTCTTTTGTTATTATAAACATTGGGTTAACAACATTTAACAAGATCGTTAACCTAAAGGTTTCAAAACAACACTTACATGTAACGACTAACGATGACTTAACGACTCAGTTAAAATGTATATACATGTAGTGTTTTAATATGTATTTATACACTTTTGAAAGACTTCAATACAATTATCAAAATACTTCTACTTAACAAAAATGCTTACAATTACATTCTCGTTCAGTTTCATCAACAATTCTACTCGTATGCACCCGTATTCGTACTCGTACAATACACAGCTTTTAGATGTATGTACTATTGGTATATACACTCCAATGATCAGCTCTTAGCAGCCCATGTGAGTCACCTAACACATGTGGGAACCATCATTTGGCAACTAGCATGAAATATCTCATAAGATTACAAAAATATGAGTAATCATTCATGACTTATTTACATGAAAACAAAATTACATATCCTTTATATCTAATCCATACACCAACGACCAAAAACACCTACAAACACTTTCATTCTTCAATTTTCTTCATCTAATTGAACTCTCTCAAGTTCTATCTTCAAGTTCTAAGTGTTCTTCATAAATTCCAAAAGTTCTAGTTTCATAAAATCAAGAATACTTTCAAGTTTGCTAGCTCACTTCCAATCTTGTAAGGTGATCATCCAACCTCAAGAAATCTTTGTTTCTTACAGTAGGTTATCATTCTAATACAAGGTAATAATCATATTCAAACTTTGGTTCAATTTCTATAACTATAACAATCTTATTTCAAGTGATGATCTTACTTGAACTTGTTTTCGTGTCATGATTTTGCTTCAAGAACTTTGAGCCATCCAAGGATCCATTGAAGCTAGATCCATTTTTCTCTTTTCCAGTAGGTTCATCCAAGGAACTTAAGGTAGTAATGATGTTCATAACATCATTCGATTCATACATATAAAGCTATCTTATTCGAAGGTTTAAACTTGTAATCACTAGAACATAGTTTAGTTAATTCTAAACTTGTTCGCAAACAAAAGTAATCCTTCTAACTTGACTTTTAAAATCAACTAAACACATGTTCTATATCTATATGATATGCTAACTTAATGATTTAAAACCTGAAAACACGAAAAACAACGTAAAACCGGATTTACGCCGTCGTAGTAACACCGCGGGCTGTTTTGGGTTAGTTAATTAAAAACTATGATAAACTTTGATTTAAAAGTTTTTATTCTGAGAAAATGATTTTTATTATGAACATGAAACTATATCCAAAAATTATGGTTAAACTCAAAGTGGAAGTATGTTTTCTAAAATGGTCATCTAGACGTCGTTCTTTCGACTGAAATGACTACCTTTACAAAAACGACTTGTAACTTATTTTTCTGACTAGAAACCTATACTTTTTTTGTTTAGATTCATAAAATAGAGTTCAATATGAAACCATAGCAATTTGATTCACTCAAAACGGATTTAAAATGAAGAAGTTATGGGTAAAACAAGATTGGATAATTTTTCTCATTTTAGCTACGTGAAAATTGGTAACAAATCTATTCCAACCATAACTTAATCAACTTGTATTATATATTATGTAATCTTGAGATACCATAGACACGTATACAATGTTTCGACCTATCATGTCGACACATCTATATATATTTCGGAACAACCATAGACACTCTATATGTGAATGTTGGAGTTAGCTATACAGGGTTGAGGTTGATTCCAAAATATATATAGTTTGAGTTGTGATCAATACTGAGATACGTATACACTGGGTCGTGGATTGATTCAAGATAATATTTATCGATTTATTTCTGTACATCTAACTGTGGACAACTAGTTGTAGGTTACTAACGAGGACAGCTGACTTAATAAACTTAAAACATCAAAATATATTAAAAGTGTTGTAAATATATTTTGAACATACTTTAATATATATGTATATATTGTTATAGGTTCGTGAATCAACAGTGGCCAAGTCTTACTTCCCGACGAAGTAAAAATCTGTGAAAGTGAGTTATAGTCCCACTTTTAAAATCTAATATTTTTGGGATGAGAATACATGCAGGTTTTATAAATGATTTACAAAATAGACACAAGTACGTGAAACTACATTCTATGGTTGAATTATCGAAATCGAATATGCCCCTTTTTATTAAGTCTGGTAATCTAAGAATTAGGGAACAGACACCCTAATTGACGCGAATCCTAAAGATAGATCTATTGGGCCTAACAAACCCCATCCAAAGTACCGGATGCTTTAGTACTTCGAAATTTATATCATATCCGAAGGGTGTCCCGGAATGATGGGGATATTCTTATATATGCATCTTGTTATTGTCGGTTACCAGGTGTTCACCATATGAATGATTTTTATCTCTATGTATGGGATGTGTATTGAAATATGAAATCTTGTGGTCTATTGTTACGATTTGATATATATAGGTTAAACCTATAACTCACCAACATTTTTGTTGACGTTTTAAGCATGTTTATTCTCAGGTGATTATTAAGAGCTTCCGCTGTCGCATACTTAAATAAGGACAAGATTTGGAGTCCATGCTTGTGTGATATTGTGTAAAAACTGCATTCAAGAAACTTATTTTGTTGTAACATATTTGTATTGTAAACCATTATGTAATGGTCGTGTGTAAACAGGATATTTTAGATTATCATTATTTGATAATCTACGTAAAGCTTTTTAAACCTTTATTGATGAAATAAAGGTTATGGTTTGTTTAAAAATGAATGCAGTCTTTGAAAAACGTCTCATATAGAGGTCAAAACCTCGCAACGAAATCAATTAATATGGAACGTTTTTAATCAATAAGAACGGGACATTTCAGTTGGTATCCGAGCGTTGGTCTTAGAGAACCAGAAAATTTGCATTAGTGTGTCTTATCGAGTTTGTTAGGATGCATTAGTGAGTCTGGACTTCGACCGTGTTTTCTTTAAAAATGATTGCTTAACATTTTTTGTTGGAAACTACATATTTTTAACATATGAATATTATGTGATATATTAATCTCTTAACGTGTTTGATATTATGTGATAGATGTCTACCTCTAGAACAAGTCCCATTGACTCACCTAATAATAATGAAGAGTCAAATGTAAATTGGAATGATTTGTGGACTGATTCACAAGTTCCCGAAGAGGAACCGGAAGAAGAGTCGGAACCGGAAGAAGAATCGGAACCGGAAGAAGAATCGGAACCGGATGAAGAAATAGAACCGGTGGGGGAAATAATAAAACGGTTAAGTAAAAGAAAATCCTCAACCAACCGACCAAAGTTAATTATGGTCAATGGTGTTTCCGCCAAGGAAGCAAAATATTGGGAGGATTACCAATTCTCCGATGAATCGGATTCCGACGAGAATTCCGATGATGTTATAGAAATTACCCCAACTGAATTTAAAAAGGCAAAAGAAAATAATAAGGGAAAGGGCATAAAAATAGAGAAATCTAATTCCAACCCCGATGAACTTTATATGTATCGTCAACCCCCGAAGTCCTTAAGTTGTAACAATGACCCGGGAACCTCTAAACCACCAGGTTTTTCTAAACCAATGTGGACAACGACGGCTCGTATTAGGGGAACATCATATATCCCTAGAAACTTGGCAAAACGAACCAAAACCGAAGAAGAAGAAACGAGCGAGTCGGAATAAGATAGTTGTATTCGTGTGGTGTAATATATGTAATATAGTGTTCTTATGCTTTATGATATATGTAAAAATTGCTTGTATTAATAAGTATTTTTTTATGAAACTAACTCTTGTCTATTTTACAGTTTAAAAACACAAAATGGATAGACAACCCAATATTTTAAGAGACCTACCCGGAGACATGATTGATGAAATCTTGTCTAGAGTCGGCCAGAATTCTTCGGCACAACTATTTAAGGCGAGATCAGTTTGTAAGACATTCGAAGAACGTTCCAAGAATGTCTTGGTTTATAAGAGACTTTCGTTTGAAAGATGGGGGATATCACATTGGGAAACCCATAAGTTACGATGTGTTTACTTTGACGCATATATTGCGGGGAACCCAAATGCTATTTTACGCAACGGGTTAAGAAATTATTTTGACTCAATATATCCGAATATTGGACTTCGTGATTTAGAAAAAGCGGCTAACATGCAACATAAAGAAGCATGTTATGCTTACGGATTAGTAATGTTCGCTTCTCACCAAAGTGAGAACAAGAACATCGGGCTACAACTATTAAACAAAACGTTTCCACAAGTGACGGAGTCGGTAATTGGGGTAAGAAATGAGGTTTTTAGATTATTACGGGACTGTTGGACATTACGTAACCCTCGTCCCTTTGATGACGTTACAACACGCTGTCTTATCAACGGCCATAATGGTTATGTTGCACAAGACCAAGGATGGGAAGTAGTCCTAGTAAAACCAGAATGCATGACTTGTTTCTGGACGTATGAATTACGTGTCTTTATTGCCTTTGCCGAACGACTTGTGTACTAGCTAGAATTGTCTTCACAACTATCTTGTATCAAAATTATTGTGTGCTATATTTCATGCTTTATGTAAAATAAGCGGTATTGTAAGTTTGTAAAATATTGTATAAAAGTTTGAACGCGAAATATTATTACAATCAGTTTTTCATATAGAATTGTAGTAGTTGAATTGTATATTAGCTACTAAGTATGAACTTAACGGGTAGGTACTACCCGAATTTAAACTTATAAAACGCTAATATGAAGAAAAAGCTTTTATAAATGAGTTCATATTATGCTACGAAATACTATTAACTACTCTTAATATTCTGTATGATTAACTTGTTCCATTTAACTATTTTGAAGGAAATGGCACCGACTACTCGACACACCGTGAATATGAATGAAGAGGAATTCCGTACTTTTCTAGCTTCAAACATAGCCGCAGTACAGGCTGCGCTACATACCAACAATAACCTTGGATCTAGCAGTACAGGAAATCGTGTAGGATGCACCTACAAAGAATTCACTGCCTGCAAACCTTTGGAATTTGATGGAACCGAAGGACCGATCGGATTGAAACGGTGGACCGAGAAGGTTGAATCGGTGTTTGCCATAAGTAAGTGTACTGAAGAGGACAAAGTGAAGTACGCTACGCATACCTTCACAGGTTCTGCGTTAACATGGTGGAATACCTATCTAGAGCAAGTGGGACAAGATGATGCGTACGCACTACCGTGGTCAGCATTCAAGCACTTGATGAACGAGAAGTACCGTCCCAGAACCGAGGTCAATAAGCTCAAGACAGAACTTAGAGGGTTACGAACCCAAGGATTTGATATTACCACGTACGAAAGACGATTCACAGAATTGTGCCTATTGTGTCCGGGAGCATTCGAAGATGAGGAAGAGAAGATCGACGCGTTTGTGAAAGGATTACCGGAAAGAATCCAAGAAGATATAAGTTCACACGAGCCCGCCTCCATACAACAGGCATGTAGAATGGCTCACAAACTAGTGAACCAGATTGAAGAAAGAATTAAAGAACAGACTGCTGAAGAGGCCAATGTGAAGCAAGTCAAAAGAAAGTGGGAGGAAAACGGTGATAAGAATCACCAATACAACAACAACAGTAATTACAACAATAATCGCAACAATTATCCCAACAATCGCAACATCAATCGCAACTACAACAAACGGCCCAACAACAACAACAACAACAACAACAACAACAACAGCAACTACAACAATCATCCCAACAACAATAATAACCGCAACAACAACAACAATCAGAAGCAGCTATGCCAAAGGTGTGAAAAGAATCACTCGGGGTTCTGCACCAAATTTTGCAACAAGTGTAAAAGAAATGGTCATAGCGCGGCGAAGTGTGAGGTCTACGGACCAGGGGCTAATAGAACGAAAGGAACAAATGGTGTCGGAACGAGTAATGGCGGAGCAAGTAGTGTCGGAGCAAGTTATGCCAATGTAGTTTGTTATAAATGTGGAAAACCAGGCCACATTATTAGAAATTGCCCGAACCAGGAGAACACGAATGGACAAGGTCGTGGAAGAGTTTTCAATATTAATGCGATAGAGGCACAGGAAGACCCGGAGCTTGTTACGGGTACGTTTCTTATTGACAATAAATCTGCTTACGTTTTATTTGATTCGGGTGCGGATAGAAGCTATATGAGTAGAGATTTTTGTGCTAAATTAAGTTGTCCATTGACGCCTTTGGATAGTAAATTTTTACTCGAATTAGCAAATGGTAAATTAATTTCAGCAGATAATATATGTCGGAATCGAGAAATTAAACTGGTTAGCGAAACATTTAAGATTGATTTGATACCAGTAGAGTTAGGGAGTTTTGATGTGATAATCGGTATGGACTGGTTGAAAGAAGTGAAAGCGGAGATCGTTTGTTACAAAAATGCAATTCGCATTATACGAGAAAAAGGAAAACCCTTAATGGTGTACGGAGAAAAGGGCAACACGAAGCTACATCTTATTAGTAATTTGAAGGCACAAAAACTAATAAGAAAAGGTTGCTATGCTGTTCTAGCACACGTCGAGAAAGTACAAACTGAAGAAAAGAGCATCAATGATGTTCCCATTGCAAAAGAATTTCCCGATGTATTTCCGAAAGAATTACCGGGATTACCCCCACATCGATCCGTTGAATTTCAAATAGATCTTGTACCAGGAGCTGCACCAATAGCTCGTGCTCCTTACAGACTCGCACCCAGCGAGATGAAAGAACTACAAAGCCAATTACAAGAACTTTTAGAGCGTGGTTTCATTCGACCAAGCACATCACCGTGGGGAGCTCCTGTTTTGTTTGTCAAGAAGAAAGATGGTACATTCAGGTTGTGTATCGACTACCGAGAGTTGAACAAACTTACCATCAAGAACCGCTACCCACTACCGAGAATCGACGACTTATTTGATCAACTACAAGGCTCGTCTGTTTATTCAAAGATTGACTTACGTTCCGGGTATCATCAAATGCGGGTGAAAGAAGATGATATTCCAAAGACTGCTTTCAGAACACGTTACGGTCATTACGAGTTTATGGTCATGCCGTTTGGTTTAACTAATGCACCAGCTGTGTTCATGGACCTTATGAACCGAGTGTGTGGACCATACCTTGACAAGTTTGTCATTGTTTTCATTGATGACATACTTATTTACTCAAAGAATGACCAAGAACACGGTGAACATTTGAGAAAGGTGTTAGAAGTATTGAGGAAGGAAGAATTGTACGCTAAGTTTTCAAAGTGTGCATTTTGGTTGGAAGAAGTTCAATTCCTCGGTCACATAGTGAACAAAGAAGGTATTAAGGTGGATCCGGCAAAGATAGAAACTGTTGAAAAGTGGGAAACCCCGAAAACTCCGAAACACATACGCCAGTTTTTAGGACTAGCTGGTTACTACAGAAGGTTCATCCAAGACTTTTCCAGAATAGCAAAACCCTTGACTGCATTAACGCATAAAGGGAAGAAATTTGAATGGAATGATGAACAAGAGAAAGCGTTTCAGTTATTGAAGAAAAAGCTAACTACGGCACCTATATTGTCATTGCCTGAAGGGAATGATGATTTTGTGA
Source organism: Rutidosis leptorrhynchoides (assembly GCF_046630445.1). Classification (NCBI taxonomy): domain Eukaryota; kingdom Viridiplantae; phylum Streptophyta; class Magnoliopsida; order Asterales; family Asteraceae; genus Rutidosis; species Rutidosis leptorrhynchoides. The sequence continues at coordinate 201,068,109 of NC_092334.1, forward strand.
TTTATTGTGACGCATCAAAGCAAGGTCTCGGTTGTGTATTAATGCAACGAACGAAGGTGATTGCTTATGCGTCTAGACAATTGAAGATTCACGAACAAAATTATACGACGCATGATTTGGAATTAGGCGCGGTTGTTTTTGCATTAAAGACTTGGAGGCACTACTTATATGGGGTCAAAAGTATTATATATACCGACCACAAAAGTCTTCAACACATATTTAATCAGAAACAACTGAATATGAGGCAGCGTAGGTGGATTGAATTATTGAATGATTACGATTTTGAGATTCGTTACCACCCGGGGAAGGCAAATGTGGTAGCCGATGCCTTGAGCAGGAAGGATAGAGAACCCATTCGAGTAAAATCTATGAATATAATGATTCATAATAACATTACTACTCAAATAAAGGAGGCGCAACAAGGAGTTTTAAAAGAGGGAAATTTAAAGGATGAAATACCCAAAGGATCGGAGAAGCATCTTAATATTCGGGAAGACGGAACCCGGTATAGGGCTGAAAGGATTTGGGTACCAAAATTTGGAGATATGAGAGAAATGGTACTTAGAGAAGCTCATAAAACTAGATACTCAATACATCCTGGAACGGGGAAGATGTACAAGGATCTCAAGAAACATTTTTGGTGGCCGGGTATGAAAGCCGATGTTGCTAAATACGTAGGAGAATGTTTGACGTGTTCTAAGGTCAAAGCTGAGCATCAGAAACCATCAGGTCTACTTCAACAACCCGAAATCCCGGAATGGAAATGGGAAAACATTACCATGGATTTCATCACTAAATTGCCAAGGACTGCAAGTGGTTTTGATACTATTTGGGTAATAGTTGATCGTCTCACCAAATCAGCACACTTCCTACCAATAAGAGAAGATGACAAGATGGAGAAGTTAGCACGACTGTATTTGAAGGAAGTCGTCTCCAGACATGGAATACCAATCTCTATTATCTCTGATAGGGATGGCAGATTTATTTCAAGATTCTGGCAGACATTACAGCAAGCATTAGGAACTCGTCTAGACATGAGTACTGCCTATCATCCACAAACTGATGGGCAGAGCGAAAGGACGATACAAACGCTTGAAGACATGCTACGAGCATGTGTTATTGATTTCGGAAACAGTTGGGATCGACATCTACCGTTAGCAGAATTTTCCTACAACAACAGCTACCATTCAAGCATTGAGATGGCGCCGTTTAAAGCACTTTATGGTAGAAAGTGCAGGTCTCCGATTTGTTGGAGTGAGGTGGGGGATAGACAGATTACGGGTCCGGAGATTATACAAGAAACTACCGAGAAGATCATCCAAATTCAACAACGGTTGAAAACCGCCCAAAGTCGACAAAAGAGCTACGCTGACATTAAAAGAAAAGATATAGAATTTGAAATTGGAGAGATGGTCATGCTTAAAGTTTCACCTTGGAAAGGCGTTGTTCGATTTGGTAAACGAGGGAAATTAAATCCAAGGTATATTGGACCATTCAAGATTATTGATCGTGTCGGACCAGTAGCTTACCGACTTGAGTTACCTCAACAACTCGCCGCTGTACATAACACTTTCCACGTCTCGAATTTGAAGAAATGTTTTGCTAAAGAAGATCTCACTATTCCGTTAGATGAAATCCAAATCAACGAAAAACTCCAATTCATCGAAGAACCCGTCGAAATAATGGATCGTGAGGTTAAAAGACTTAAGCAAAACAAGATACCAATTGTTAAGGTTCGATGGAATGCTCGTAGAGGACCCGAGTTCACCTGGGAGCGTGAAGATCAGATGAAGAAGAAATACCCGCATCTATTTCCAGAAGATTCGTCAACACCTTCAACAGCTTAAAATTTCGGGACGAAATTTATTTAACGGGTAGGTACTGTAGTGACCCGAACTTTTCCATGTTTATATATATTAATTGAGATTGATGTTTACATGATTAAATGTTTCCAACATGTTAAGCAATCAAACTTGTTAAGACTTGATTAATTGAAATAGGTTTCATATAGACAATTGACCACCCAAGTTGACCGGTGATTCACGAACGTTAAAACTTGTAAAAAACTATATGATGACATATATATGGTTATATATATAGTTAACATGATATTATGATAAGTAAACATATCATTAATTATATTAACAATGAACTACATATGTAAAAACAAGACTACTAACTTAATGATTTTGAAACGAGACATATATGTAACGTTTATCGTTGTAACGACATTTAATGTATATATATCATATTAAGAGATATTCGTACATCATAATATCATGATAATATAATAATTTAAAATCTCTTTTGTTATTATAAACATTGGGTTAACAACATTTAACAAGATCGTTAACCTAAAGGTTTCAAAACAACACTTACATGTAACGACTAACGATGACTTAACGACTCAGTTAAAATGTATATACATGTAGTGTTTTAATATGTATTTATACACTTTTGAAAGACTTCAATACAATTATCAAAATACTTCTACTTAACAAAAATGCTTACAATTACATTCTCGTTCAGTTTCATCAACAATTCTACTCGTATGCACCCGTATTCGTACTCGTACAATACACAGCTTTTAGATGTATGTACTATTGGTATATACACTCCAATGATCAGCTCTTAGCAGCCCATGTGAGTCACCTAACACATGTGGGAACCATCATTTGGCAACTAGCATGAAATATCTCATAAGATTACAAAAATATGAGTAATCATTCATGACTTATTTACATGAAAACAAAATTACATATCCTTTATATCTAATCCATACACCAACGACCAAAAACACCTACAAACACTTTCATTCTTCAATTTTCTTCATCTAATTGAACTCTCTCAAGTTCTATCTTCAAGTTCTAAGTGTTCTTCATAAATTCCAAAAGTTCTAGTTTCATAAAATCAAGAATACTTTCAAGTTTGCTAGCTCACTTCCAATCTTGTAAGGTGATCATCCAACCTCAAGAAATCTTTGTTTCTTACAGTAGGTTATCATTCTAATACAAGGTAATAATCATATTCAAACTTTGGTTCAATTTCTATAACTATAACAATCTTATTTCAAGTGATGATCTTACTTGAACTTGTTTTCGTGTCATGATTTTGCTTCAAGAACTTTGAGCCATCCAAGGATCCATTGAAGCTAGATCCATTTTTCTCTTTTCCAGTAGGTTCATCCAAGGAACTTAAGGTAGTAATGATGTTCATAACATCATTCGATTCATACATATAAAGCTATCTTATTCGAAGGTTTAAACTTGTAATCACTAGAACATAGTTTAGTTAATTCTAAACTTGTTCGCAAACAAAAGTAATCCTTCTAACTTGACTTTTAAAATCAACTAAACACATGTTCTATATCTATATGATATGCTAACTTAATGATTTAAAACCTGAAAACACGAAAAACAACGTAAAACCGGATTTACGCCGTCGTAGTAACACCGCGGGCTGTTTTGGGTTAGTTAATTAAAAACTATGATAAACTTTGATTTAAAAGTTTTTATTCTGAGAAAATGATTTTTATTATGAACATGAAACTATATCCAAAAATTATGGTTAAACTCAAAGTGGAAGTATGTTTTCTAAAATGGTCATCTAGACGTCGTTCTTTCGACTGAAATGACTACCTTTACAAAAACGACTTGTAACTTATTTTTCTGACTAGAAACCTATACTTTTTTTGTTTAGATTCATAAAATAGAGTTCAATATGAAACCATAGCAATTTGATTCACTCAAAACGGATTTAAAATGAAGAAGTTATGGGTAAAACAAGATTGGATAATTTCTCTCATTTTAGCTACGTGAAAATTGGTAACAAATCTATTCCAACCATAACTTAATCAACTTGTATTATATATTATGTAATCTTGAGATACCATAGACACGTATACAATGTTTCGACCTATCATGTCGACACATCTATATATATTTCGGAACAACCATAGACACTCTATATGTGAATGTTGGAGTTAGCTATACAGGGTTGAGGTTGATTCCAAAATATATATAGTTTGAGTTGTGATCAATACTGAGATACGTATACACTGGGTCGTGGATTGATTCAAGATAATATTTATCGATTTATTTCTGTACATCTAACTGTGGACAACTAGTTGTAGGTTACTAACGAGGACAGCTGACTTAATAAACTTAAAACATCAAAATATATTAAAAGTGTTGTAAATATATTTTGAACATACTTTAATATATATGTATATATTGTTATAGGTTCGTGAATCAACAGTGGCCAAGTCTTACTTCCCGACGAAGTAAAAATCTGTGAAAGTGAGTTATAGTCCCACTTTTAAAATCTAATATTTTTGGGATGAGAATACATGCAGGTTTTATAAATGATTTACAAAATAGACACAAGTACGTGAAACTACATTCTATGGTTGAATTATCGAAATCGAATATGCCCCTTTTTATTAAGTCTGGTAATCTAAGAATTAGGGAACAGACACCCTAATTGACGCGAATCCTAAAGATAGATCTATTGGGCCTAACAAACCCCATCCAAAGTACCGGATGCTTTAGTACTTCGAAATTTATATCATATCCGAAGGGTGTCCCGGAATGATGGGGATATTCTTATATATGCATCTTGTTATTGTCGGTTACCAGGTGTTCACCATATGAATGATTTTTATCTCTATGTATGGGATGTGTATTGAAATATGAAATCTTGTGGTCTATTGTTACGATTTGATATATATAGGTTAAACCTATAACTCACCAACATTTTTGTTGACGTTTTAAGCATGTTTATTCTCAGGTGATTATTAAGAGCTTCCGCTGTCGCATACTTAAATAAGGACAAGATTTGGAGTCCATGCTTGTGTGATATTGTGTAAAAACTGCATTCAAGAAACTTATTTTGTTGTAACATATTTGTATTGTAAACCATTATGTAATGGTCGTGTGTAAACAGGATATTTTAGATTATCATTATTTGATAATCTACGTAAAGCTTTTTAAACCTTTATTGATGAAATAAAGGTTATGGTTTGTTTAAAAATGAATGCAGTCTTTGAAAAACGTCTCATATAGAGGTCAAAACCTCGCAACGAAATCAATTAATATGGAACGTTTTTAATCAATAAGAACGGGACATTTCATTCGCGAGGATCGTCTGTGGCGCATATTTCATTCGCCATGTCAGAAGGCAGGGGTTGAGAAAGGTCGCCAAGCTTGCATAAAAGATCATGTCATTCATAGCGTGTTGCAAGTTTTGTGGCTTAGGCATACGCCTGAAATTTCTCAGTAACAGGCTTTGAATCCATTACTTTGTCCGCAAACTTGGGTAAATACTTGACTAATTGAGCGAACTCATGTTCTACAGTGTTCGCCTTCCTGTTGAGCCTGGAGATCTCTTCCTTAGCCTTTTTAAGCTGTGCTTCAGCTCTTTGTGCCCTTTTCTCCTGAGCGGTGGCAGCCTTCACCGCCCCATCATATTCATCTGACATTTCGGTGAATCGCTCCATGCTATCAACAGTGAGACAAATAGCATTATAACAATTGTACAATCGCTGTCTTGCAGCTTCGGGGTATGATAAACTGCGATATTGATCCTTTATCTCCTTGGGGAGAAATTTATAAAGTCTGCGGTGTAATTTGTTGGCCTGTTCTGCGGCTGCATGTTCTTCCGCATCAGCTTCTCCTTCTCCCTCTTTATTGGACGCTTCTGCGTCAGATGGAAGAGACAAATCTTCACGCTCGGGCTCTTCAAGAACATCTGTAGGAATGCTACCTCTGATGTTAAAAAGCGGGGTGGTTTCAGCGGATGACTCTGAAAGAACAACTATAACAAGTTAAATAAATATAGCGAGTTTATGTGAAAGTGGAAAATGCGTAGTCAATTAATATTGCGGAATAACAATTGCTTACTCGTTTCTTGCTCGGAAAGAGAGCGTAGTCGTCTCTTGCGCGGAGTGGTGGCACCCTCCACAACTTTTCTCTTGCCGCGGTCCTCGCCACCGGTAATATAAAGCGTGTTAATGATGGGCTCATCAATAAGAATAATCTCCCTGTCGCCATTCTTTAGGCGACGAGTAGGGCAGATCCTGCTAATATCAGGTGACCTCATGATAAGGTCAAGAGGAATCTCTACGAAAATGAAAAGTATATAATGTTATGTAAAGCAAAAATATACTGCGAGAACTATAGAAAGTATTATACGAAAAGTTTAAGCGAAATACCATTTTTTGCCTGATCAACCAAAAGCGCGTCATAGTCGCTCCATGGCCATTGAATTGAAACTCTGCCGATGTACAGAGGTACATTTGAATAAGCTCGCAGAATTAGGCCTGCGTTTTTGAGTGTCTTGAGAATATCATGCTCAAGATCATCAAGTACAGGTCTCTCATTGAGATCGGGATCAAGTTCTGTACACCGTGTTTTTGGTATGTTGCTGTCCACATACGCGGTGTCGTTGATATAAAAGAACGAACCGCGCCAGTTGCCTATTGTGTCCTTGGGCGAAACCATCGTGCCCATCTTGCTGCGGAATGAAAACCATCCCACATCGTATAAAATCAGACTGTTACACGTGCAAAACACGTTTAGCAGCGGTTGTACGTTGATAGCATTGCAGTACATTTCGAATAGCACAATTTTATTAATTGCATTCGGATGGAGCTGCGCCATGGCAATTTTATAGTATTCGCAGACACTACGAAAAAACGTGGTAAGAGGAAATCGAAGGTTGCCTTGAGAGATGGCAGCCTCGTATACAGTAATCGTTCCCTTAGGGGGAGTGTCAGCTCGCTCTTCTGGTAAAGGTACGGTGGGTACAAATTGTGCAAGTGGCGGATACCAATCTTATAAGGTTTGGAGTTTTGTTTCCGTCATATAGAAAACATAACCCCCCGGAGTGTGCATAGACGAAGAGGAAGCCATTGATGATAAGAAATGCTAAATCGGAGGTTAAATTGATGAAATTGAAGGTTGGATTGGCTAATTGCAAAGTACGATTGTGATTGGCAGAATACGATTGAATGCGAAATTGGGAGAGAAAGGCGTAAAGTTTTTATGCGGAATAACCAGCTATTTATAATTGGAATTAGGGCGAGCAAGTTGAAAAGATAATCATTGCACTTAAATGGCTGAAATTACCACAACGGGTAAACGGTAATTTTCTAGCCGTTACAGCGTGCTGATTTGACAGATTGGCGAAAGTTACCGTTATAATTACGCGTTGAGCTTAATTAAAACAACGGTAATAAATGGGCGGTAAAAAATATTAAAATATTGTTTGCGAACTATTTTAAGAAGCATTTCGTTATTTTTAGAGTTTATCATGATGCATTAGCTTCGCGAAAATGCATCATAATAAACTGGGGGGACTTGATTATATACATGACATTGTATATGTATACTTTATTTGCTAAAAGCCAAAGGCAGAACTACGCGAATTATAAGCGGTTATGATTTCGCATTAATGCAAGACCGCGGTTTAATCCGCTGAGTTTCCGCGGATAGTTAAGTAACTCGCAGACCGCGGATATTTCGAATCCTATAAATAGGGAGCTTGGCCTCTCATTTATAGGTTGTTGGTTCTCTGCCATTTTGCCCAAGCCTTTGTAATTTCCACTTGTAACCTTGCCCAAGGGATTTTTACACCGCGCAAAGGTGAAATATGCTAATTAACAATTAAGACCGGGTCGGGGTGGTTGATCACTTGATAGTTAAAGTGAAAGACAATCATCGGGGCCCAAAATAATCATCAAACATTCCATCTTTCATTATAATCTTATTGCACTCAATCCGTAATTATGTAACATTATTAATTAAGGATTGATCAGACATCGCGACCAGGAGAGCTAGGTCGCTACCGTGACAAGTGTCTGACGGGGAGAAGTTTCCAAAATCAAGTTTTCTTGGTCCCTAAGTTGTTTCCTTGTTGAGTTTTGTGTATATAAACATCATATTGTAACTCATTCTTTGTATCACGAGTTCTATCAATAAAATCTCTCTAGTTGAGTCCGTGTATTAAAGTAATTAACCTTTGATTACATATAACCACATTAAATTATCGCGTTCTTATTTTCTTTCTTAATTGTCTTCGTTTATCTATTGTGGGAGGGTGATTTTCTAGAAATCACTCTTATTGTCGGGTCTTATAATCCTAACAGTTGATTTATCATCAGCAACATTCGCAATACTTGATAAAATGGTTGTTACCTTGATTTATACGTATCGGTTTGCTTGCTAATAACGCGTCAATATAAAAAGAGGATTTACACTGAAAAAGCCATTTTATGCATTTGAAACAAAAGCTATGTGTGAGGAAATTTTATCAACTCTCTTACAGTTAAAAGAGGGTAAACCTGGTGTTGACAAAAATGTTGAAGTTAAAGAACGTAAACTTGGTGTTATTATAGTTGAACTTAATCATCTCAAGGAAGAAATAAAGAAGCCAAAGGAAAAGAAGGCATTATGCGACGCCAATTTTGCTGCTGCACAAGCTGAAAAGGCTGCTTTAGAGTTTTGACCAGACCTATTCTAGGCAAATGTTAAAGTTCGTTACGCTAGATGCCAAAATGACTGAGGCTTGGGAGGCTATAGACAATTTTGAGAGCAGATTGAATCGCGCAAAGAAAGAGTTATTGCGCCTTAGGAAGTAGAAAATGGTTTTTTTTTTTTTTTTTTTTTTTTTTTTTACAGCAAACACATACCGAGCAATTAACTTTTTAGCTTTTGTGTAATTTGTTTCCAATTCCATACTTGTTGTAGCAAATCTTAACTTTGTTATTTAAGAGGCGGAGACAGGGGATGCATGTGGATGCTTTGCATCCCCAACTCTTCAAATAAGCAATTTATAGTGTGTTAAAAAATTGTATATTAGTTACCAATATCCTCAAATAATAAACACAAACATCCCTTAATATGATTAACATATGTCATAGCTACGATGTATATATGAAAAATTTTATGTTAATATTTAATTGTTGTGAAATGCATCTCCTATTCGTGAATCCTGGCTTCGTCTTTAATTATTTTAACAATAATATAATATGGATAGATCTCTTGACCGTTGTTTTCAACTAGCCCCAAACTACGTCTACAAGGCTTGAATCCGCCGTTGTAAAATGTTCTTTACAAAGAATTATCATGGGCTACACATTGATCTATAACAACAGGGTTTAACTACTTATCTTGCCATTGACTTGGAGTTTATTTCTTGTCCTTTTGGGTTTTAGAACATAATAGGTTGTCACATGTTAACTGCTTGATCAGTTGGGTCCAGTTGTTGAACTACTTGATCAACAAATGTATTCAGGGCCCATTGAAATCAGCATCATCTAATTCTTAACCCCCATCACATGCAAAAGAAATTTTTGTGTACCAAATTGAAGCAAAGATAGCCAAAAGTAAGTATTGGGTATATGTGGTCCCATTGAAAGGATTACAAAACAAAAAAAAAAAAAAAAAAAAAAAAAAAAAAGATTACAAATATAGCCAATTTACAAGTTTTTAATTCATACCCGAATAATAATAACGAAAGATAGAGCACCATGTCCTAAATGTGCTAAACATAAAAATTTGTGTGTGATTACTTATTAATTAATGATTAAGAAATGTTTACAATTCAACATCCAACGCACTTGTACCTGACATACAAATAACATATGATATTTTGAATTGAAATACTCTGTTAACTATTAAGCATTTAAATTTAATGTGATATTCTCTTTAAATTATATGAATATAAGTTATTAAACAACGATAATGTTTTAATTAATGGAAAAGGTAATAAAGTAAGTTTACATCATTCATATTGTTTATTTAAAATACTAAACATGTTATGTTTATTAAAATTCAACTTCATTCGAAACTTTTGAATCATTCAACACTTAAACTTTCACTTTTATCAAATGCATTACTTTTCAAAGCCCAACCATTCATTTATATAAGATTATTTTTTAAGATATTTCACAAGTGTTAATATTTTCGCATTTTGTTATTAGCTAATTATTTTAAGTCAACTTATACACTCAATTATTACCATGAATACATACAAATATTCATCTATAAACTTGAATTTACAATCTCTTGGTTGTAACGGTTACCTCAATATCAAGTGTATCTCGTCCGTCAATAACTTCTAATTACCGTTAAAAAGTTTAATGTTAAAACTTTTCAACATAATACAACGTGAAAAATCAATCAAAATTAATATACACATAGTTGATGTAAAGTCAAATATGAAAAATCTATTTTTCTAGTATATAAATAAATAAATATCTAATATCTAATCTATAATGTTTGACTATATAGTCCTTTAGATGACTTTTTGCTTCTAGTTGCTTTATTTTCAATATATATATATATATATATTTTTTTATTCTTATTTCTTAAATATTTCTTATTTCCTTATGAAATAAAAAGGTTTTTGTTATAATTCAGTAGGCTTATAACTACCTTTAGTGGTTTGATTCTTGATGTTATAATTCAGTAGGCTTATAACTACCTTTAGTGGTTTGATTCTTGATGTTATAATTCAGTAGGCTTATAACTACCTTTAGTGATTTGATTCTTGATTTAGAATACTAATAATGAAGTGTAAGAACAAAGATGATAATGGAGAGAAAGAAAGAAACACTTTGTAAGTGTGAGAAATGGTGCAAGTTTAATGCTTGCATTCATGAGTATTTATAGCCTAAAATCTCAATATAAAAATACATACTTTGTGTACCAAAATTGACTATATGTATACACCAAAATTGACTATCCATATCTATATTATTATTATTATTATAACACTCCCCCTTGGATAGCAATTTTATTTTGTTGAAGATCAACTATAAATTACTGCCTCGTTAAAAACCTTGCTAAAGAAAACCCAGTGGGAAAAAACTTTAGCTAAGGGAAAAAGAGTGCAGCATGGAGTTGACTCCCCCTCAAGTAGACATCGCTTCAGCTGTTACATCTTTTGAACATGTCTCATGCCAATGTTATGAACGTGTGTTCTGAAAATAGCAGTTGGAAGTGCTTTCGTGAAAAGATCAGCAGAGTTTTTGCTAGATTGCACATATCTCATTTCAATCTGGTTGTCCTTAATGAGATTTTGAGTGTATGAGAAGAATCTAGGTGGTATGTGTTTTGTTCGGTCACTTTTGATATACCCTTCTTTCATCTGTGCTATGCAAGCTGCATTATCTTCATAGATAGTTGTTGGACTTTTATCGCGTTCTAGTCCACAAGAATCAGTAATGAGTTGTGTCATTGATCTCAACCAAAAACATTCTCGAGTAGCTTCATGTAATGCAATCACTTCGGCATGATTTGACGATGTAGCAACAAGTGTTTGTTTTTGAGAACGCCATGATATTGCAGTACCTCCATTTAGGAATACATATCCAGTTTGAGATTTAGCTTTATGTGGATCAGATAAATAACCTGCATCTGCATAACCAACCAAATCTTGTTTTGATTCGTTAGAATAAAATAATCCTAAATCAGTAGTTCCTCGAAGGTATCGAAATATGTGTTTGATCCCATTCCAGTGTCTTTTGGTAGGAGCAGAGCTGAACCTTGCCAACAAATTAACTGCAAAAGAAATGTCAGGTCTTGTACAATTTGTAAGATACATAAGAGCTCCAATTGCACTAAGATATGGTACTTCTGGTCCAAGAATGTCTTCTTGATCTTCACATGGACGAAATGGATCAGCTTCAACATTGAGTGATCTAACAACCATAGGAGTACTTAATGGTTTTGCCTTGTCCATATTGAAACGTTTCAAAATCTTTTCAGTATATGTTGTTTGATGTACAAGTAAACCATTAGGCATATGCTCAATTTGTAAACCAAGGCAATACTTGGTTTTTCCGAGATCTTTCATTTCAAATTCTTTCTTTAGAAGTTGAATGGCTTCATGGATCTCTTTATTTGTACCTATGATGTTAAGATCATCAACATAAACAGCTATGATCACATATCCGGATGTTGTTTTCTTAATGAAAACACAAGGGCAAGTAAGATTATTTGTATACCCTTTGCTTATCAAGTAATCACTTAATCGGTTATACCACATACGTCCCGATTGTTTTAACCCATATAAAGATCTTTGTAATTTAATCGAATACATTTCTTTGGGTTTTGCATTTGATGCTTCTGGTACCTTAAATCCTTCAGGTATCTTCATATATATATCACTATCAAGTGATCCATATAGATAAGCAGTCACAACATCCATGAGATGCATTTCTAAATTTTTAGAAACTGCCAGACTGATTAAGTACCTAAAAGTAATTGCATCCATAACAGGAGAATAAGTTTCTTCATAATCAATTCCCGGTCTTTGAGAAAAACCTTGAGCTACAAGTCTAGCTTTATACCTTGTAACTTCATTTTTCTCATTTCTTTTTCGGACAAAAATCCATCTGTATCCTACAGGTTTCACATCTTTAGGAGTGAGAATGATGGATCCGAAAACTTTTCTTTTATTGAGTGATTCTAATTCAGCTCGTATTGCTTCTTTCCATTGAGCCCAATCATGTCTATTTTGACATTCAACCATAGATGTTGGTTCTGGATCATCATCATTATTCATGATGTCATATGCAACATTAAATGAAAATTTCTCATCAAGATTTTTCATTTCATTTCGGTTCCATAATATTTTTGAATATGCATAATTGATTGCAATTTCTGTATTGACATCATCAATCTCCTCTGCAGTAGGAGTACTGATTTGTGGTTCTTCTTGAACACTTTCTTTTACTTCATTATCAGCTGATTTTCTTTTTCGAGGATTTTTATCCTTTGAACCGATTGGTCTTCCACGTTTCTGACGTGGCAAAGATTCATGAGTGACGTTATTGCCAGCTTTTGGAATTTCAATTCGAGCTGGAGTATTTACTGCTGGTATATATGATTTTGTCACCGTTTTTGTATCTGTAAATGCATCAGGCAATTGATTTGCAAGTTCTTGTATATGCATTATCTTTTGAACTTCTGTCTCGCATTCTTTTGTGCGAGGATCAAGATACTTTAATTGAGGTTCACACCATGAAACATCATTTTCTTTATTTTTCATTTCTCCCCCTAATCTAGGGAACAATGTTTCATTAAAATGACAATCAGCAAAACGTGCTGTAAAAACGTCACCTGTCATAGGTTCAATATACCTTAATATTGAAGATGTTTCATATCCAACATATATTCCCAACCTCCTTTGATGACCCATTTTTGTACGTTGTGGTGTCGCAATTGGAACATACACTGCACAACCAAATGTTCTAAGATGGGAAATATTTGGCTCTTGACCAAAAGCAAGTTGTAGGGGGGAATATTTATGACTTGCACTTGGTCTGATGCGAATCAATGCAGCAGCATGTAAAATTGCATGACCCCATATAGATACAGGGAGTTTTGTTCTCATTATCAATGGTCTAGCGATTAACTGTAAACGTTTAATCAATGACTCGGCTAAACCATTTTGTGTATGCACATGAGCAACAGAATGTTCAACAACAATTCCTATAGACATGCAATAGTCATTAAATGCTTGAGATGTAAATTCACCAGCATTATCAAGTCTCACCCTTTTAATGGTGTAATCAGGAAAATGAGCTCTCAATTTAATAATTTGGGCAAGAAATTTTGCAAATGCCACATTACGGCTTGATAACAGACAAACATGAGACCATCTGCTAGATGCGTCTATTAGAACCATGAAATATCTAAATGGTCCACATGGTGGATGAATTGGTCCACATATATCACCTTGAATTCTTTCAAGAAACATTGGTGATTCTTTCTCAACCTTAAGTGGTGAGGGTCTAGTTATCAATTTTCCAAGAGAGCAAGATGTACATGGAACCATTGTATCATGATGGATTTTTCTATCCTTTAGTGGATGTCCATGAGTACATTCAATAATCCTTTTCATCATTGTTGATCCTGGATGGCCTAATCTGTTATGCCATAAACTGAATACACCAGGATCAATATATTTTTCGTTAACTACCATATGTATTTCTGGTACATTTATATGTGTATAATGTAATCCAGAACTAAGTCTTGGCAGTTTTTCAACCACATGACTCTTGTCAGTGATACTTAAATATTTCTCATTTTCTGTTGTCACTGACTGATAATCATACCCGTTAAGGTATATGTCGGAGAAACTCAATAAATTTCTGCTTGACTTGGGAGAAAATAAGGCATCATTTATTAAAAATTTTGTACCATTTGGTAGTATGAAATTTGCCTTTCCTATCCCTTTTATCAAGTTAGCAGGTCCTGATATTGTATGTATAGTTCCTTCCGTTGGTTTTAGATCAATAAAATATTTCTCGGATTTAAGTATAGTGTGTGTAGTTCCACTGTCTGCTATACAGAGATCTCCACCACTTGATTGATGTTGTATTCCAGCAAAATTCATATTGAACTTCATATATAAGAAATAAATAGTGAGTACATTAATATTACACAATATTTTTAACGCAAATAGATAGTACTGAAACATTTAGCAAACATAATGACAAAGACAGACGATATTAAATCGTTTATTTTTCAAAAGACACACAACTTAAACATTCAAGAAATCTTCATATAAATCAGATGGTTTCTCAGTGACTGTTGGATCAATATTATCCACAAAATTTACTTCCTTTTCTTTACCTTTCAGCGAATCCTGATACATCTTAACAAGATGTTTAGATGTTCGGCAAGTATTAGCCCAGTGGCCCATTCTACCACATCTGTAGCAAGATTCTTCAGAATTTTTAGAAGAATTTTCTTCAACATCTTGTTTAATGGGCTTGTTTTGTGGTTGATATTTATATTTTCGTGGATTACTATTTCTTTGACCACCACGGCCACGACCACGACCACGTCCACGCCCATTACCATTACCATAAGGATGGTTTCTACCATAGTTATGGCTTTTGGCATGATGATGGTGATGGTTATTATAACCACGACCTTGCCCGCGTCCTTGTCCCTGTTTATAATTATTTGCAGTATTTGCTTCAGGGATTGCAAGTGTACCAGTAGGACGGGATTGCTGATTTTTCATTAATAGCTCATCATTTTGCTCTGCAACTAAGAGATATGAATTAAGTTCAGGATATGTTTTGAACTTTAGCATTCTCAAATTTCTTTGCACTGTGATGTTTGCAGCATTCATTGTGGAGAAAGTTTTCTCCATCATGTCTGCATCACTAATTTCATGTCCACAGAATTTAAGTTGTGAACATGTATTATACAGAGCTGAGCTGTATTCATTTACTTTCTTAAAGTCTTGGAACCTTAATGTTCTCCATTGTTCCATTGCAGCTGGAAGTAAAATTTCTCTTTGATTATTGAATCTGCTTTTGAGACCTTCCCATAAAACATGGGGATCTTCTACAGTCACATAATTATTTTGTAAGCATTCATCAATATGTTGATGAATAAAGCAACATGCCGTAGCTTGTTCTTTTTCAGAACAAGTGTTGTTTTCATTTATGGTTTCAAGAATGCCCATTGATTTAAGATGCATTTTTACTTTTATAACCCATGGCATGTAGTTGTTTCCAGTTGATTCTAAAGGAGTAAATTTAAGCTTTTCCAGATTCGACATTTTCTATTATCAAAAATTAAAACAAACATCATGATAAATTAGAGTCAATTTATATTCATAAGTATATAAACATTAAACATAAATTTAATATAACATTAATGATAAGTAGGTGACAGTGTCGACCATGTGTAAGCAATCATAAATAAATGTTATATAACAAAAATATAAATATTAGTAAACATAAATGAAAATTTGGCGACAGTGTCGACCATATATTTTTTCAGGTGGTATAACCGACCTATATCATTCTGGTGGTATAACCGACCATATATCATTTTGGTGGTATAACCGACCATATATCATTTTGGTGGTATAACCGACCATATATCATTTTGGTGGCAGAGCCAACCATATTTAGTATTAAGATTATCGTGCTGATAACGTGTTATAATTCAGTAGGCTTATAACTACCTTTAGTGGTTTGATTCTTGATGTTATAATTCAGTAGGCTTATAACTACCTTTAGTGGTTTGATTCTTGATGTTATAATTCAGTAGGCTTATAACTACCTTTAGTGATTTGATTCTTGATTTAGAATACTAATAATGAAGTGTAAGAACAAAGATGATAATGGAGAGAAAGAAAGAAACACTTTGTAAGTGTGAGAAATGGTGCAAGTTTAATGCTTGCATTCATGAGTATTTATAGCCTAAAATCTCAATATAAAAATACATACTTTGTGTACCAAAATTGACTATATGTATACACCAAAATTGACTATCCATATCTATATTATTATTATTATTATAACAGTTTTGTCACTTGTAGTTTATACTTCAAAGTAATTCAGAACACCTCAATCCCATTTAACTTTTGTCTTTACCCTCCCGTTACTATTTCTCTTTCCCAAAACTCTTTTTTTCCTTTAACCAATTTCATCTTTAATTTCAAATCTAGGGTTTTTCAATTTCACTTGCAAAATCACCTTAAAAACGCCCTCGTTTCACCGTCGTACACAGGTTTGTTTGCCCTAATTGCATACTTGTCTCTACATTCTTTAAATTATACTCGGTAACATTTTTCTGTTTGTGTAATTTGTAGGTGTTTCAGCTTGTAAAGCTTGAATCTTTTTCCAAAAAGGTTCAATCTTTTTCAAAGTTGTTTTAACTCTAGGGTTAAAATTGCTTCTCCCAGTTGTTTACTGAAGAACCCATGTTAAACCCTTGATAAATTTTGAATTTTGCTTTGTGGGTTTTGCTCAATTTTGCATTTTAGGTTCGAATTTTGTATAACAGTAGCAGTTAGAAGGGTTTGTGGTTAGTTATCTGTTAATATTTGTGGTTGGGTGCAAGATTAGTGAGTAAATGCATGGATGGAAGGGAAGGAATTCCATCCTTTTATCTCAATAGAGGGTTTCGTGGGTCGGGTTCGAATGCCGGGTCGGGTAATCAAGGTGGAGGGTTCAATGTCACACCACCTGGTTACAAGACTCAATTGAACCCTAATTTAACTCCACATAGCCATAGTAATATGAGGGCACCTTCCTCAATGGGCCCACCATTTCATTTGGAACACAGCCCATCACCTGCCGGTTTCCCTCATGGCTTCACCATGGACGGCGGCGGTAGTGGCGGTGGTAGTGACGATGGCGGTGGCGGTGGAGTATTATCGATTCCCACCCCTGGAAGTGGGAACGAGAATATCGTTAAGAGAAAACGAGGGAGACCTAGAAAATATGCTCCTGAGGCATCATCTCATATGGGGTTGGCGCTAAAACCATCATCATCGGTTGCATCACCTAATCCAAATACACCGACAACGGAAAAAAAGAGAGGGAGGCCTCCTGGTACTGGAAGAAAGCAACAGCTTGCTAATGCTGGTACGTTGCGGTTTTTAGTTTCTCTGCATTTTAATGTGGATTTATGTAGATTAATATACATCAATCTATTGTGTGTATGCATGACTGTTACGGTATGAGATTGTGCTAAGTGACAGTATATTAATTGTAGCATCTTGCTCAGTTGCTCTATAGCTTACAGTCATGGTTTTAGTTGGGTTGAAGTCAAATTTGTGATAATTAGAGTCAGAATGGTTACATATAATTAAACAACCAATAAAATTATAATTTTTCACGATAAAAATATATATTTTATAGAAACAGAAGGTTGTATGTGCTAAATATACACTTTTGGGTTAGGATAAATTCATTAATCCATTTCTTTGCTAGAATTTTTATTTTAATCTTATCTGTTTGAGCTGTTTGAAAAAACATACAAAATTGACACATTCATAAGTAAATGGGACAAATTGCTTTGGAGGTTTATAATATATTTTTCTTGGGTGTAAATGCGTAGTTATGAACTACAAGTCTTTTAGGATCCCTTGTAAGCGGGTGATTATAATGTATTAGTCTGATTTAAGCACATATAGCCATTTAGCCATGTTGATCAGTCTATTGCTTTAAGTTTCGGGTCCTAGAATCCGAGCCCAATGGATGCAGATTGATTTATGAATCAATACACGTCAAGTAATATGTACGAACTCTTGAGTTGTATTTTTGATCATTAAAATTCAGATATTATTCGTGTAGCAAGATCTGCATGGTTCGTCATTTGTGGTAATGTTGAGAACATAGAGACCTAATATAAACTGTACGATAACTTCTTAGTTAAGAAGGCAACCTATCTGCCTTATATTTTATACCTAAATATGTCTTTCTAAATACACTAAAAAACAAAACTATAATAAACGTAGGGAACTAGATAAATTTCTCTTATAAGTTATTCAACCGTTGTAAAAATCCAGATTAACCCCTTTTAAGAAGCATTAGATTTTTCAAAATCCCTCTAATAAACTGGTCAATGCCGGTCAATGGGTCGAAGATTTAGTTGGACAAAGTCGCATTTAGTGGTCATAGTCAAAGTTGGTCAACATTTTAATATTTTAATATGAATTTAAATTAGAATTTTGGAGTATTTGAACTGTTAGAATTTTGGAGTATTTGAACTGTTGAACTATTATGCTTATGTCAATAATGTTAAAGTTCGTGGTTGTTTATGTTTATGTTATATATTTTTTTTCTTCCAATATTTACACTTATAGTTATGAAGTTTATTAACTAACTGTATAAAAAAGTTAAATTCTATTAATCCTCGATTAATCCCTTATTTGGCGGATAAATCCCTACAAGGGTCTGCTCCTGATTTTGTGATTATTACAACCTTGCATCCAAATTTCATTGCATAGCACCTATATATGTCTGATTGTTGATATATGGTCTTCTTATTAGTTATAATATTCTTTCACTGTTTTCTTATCCGGATGATGTCAGGTGAATGGATGCATAATTCAGCAGGATCAGCTTTCACACCTCATATCATCCATATATCTGTTGGCGAGGTATGCAATAATCTCTACTTTTTGATCAAACGAACTTTGTTATAAAAACTAAACAAAGATTTTGGACAGAAACTGTGCGAGCAAAGATTTCGGATTATATGTATATATGGTCATTCAAATTTAACTTTGTTCAACTCATCTTGTGTAAATTTGAATGTCTATATTTTCAGGATGTTGCAGAAAAAATATTATCTTTTGCGCAACAAAGGCAAAGGGCTCTATGCATCTTGTCAGGGAATGGTAGTGTTTCGGCCGTGACATTACGTCAATTTTCGTCTTCTGGTGGTACCGTGACATATGAGGTTAAAATCCCCCGTCCTTATTTTTGTATTTACTTTTGTATGTATTTTGTGCATGAAAAAATTTAGAAGAGTCAAAACTTGTAGTTTTAGGCAAGGTTGAAGAAATCGCTTCTCGGGGAGAACTCAGTAGAGACTTTTGAAGGAGTTCTCGGGGGAGAACTCCGATGTTGACTAACGTTGCCTTTTTAATATATAAATAAAAAAATTTAATATACATGGTATGAAGTGTATATATTTAATGGAAACATCAATTAAATTTAAAATAGAGAGTTAAAAATGTATATTTAAGTAGAGTAGAGGGTTAGTTTGGTAAGTACAAGGGGTTAAAAGTTAAATTCTAATAAAAATCGCAGCTCTGTCAGTTGACCGAGTTTATCCTCAATTTTCTGATTTTTAACCGATTTTCCAATTTTTAGCGACTTTTTCGTTGTTGACTGAATTGACTCGGTCATTGACCATTTTTTGGCCGAGTCTGGACCCGAGAACTCCCCGAGTTCTCAGCCAAGTTGGCTGATTTTTGCAACACTGTTTTTATGTAGTGACCAAAACCGGTGTAGTTAGGTTAATCAGAAATAATATCTCTCCAAATACTTTTTCTTCTTTTCAAGCTACATTTGGTGTGTCATATGTAATACGGAGTAATAAATAGGTGGTTTATTACGTATCTTTTTGAACAAACTAACATAGGAGGTTATATTTATATGAAATACACTCGAGGCAACTTTCAGGCAACTTTGAGCCATTTAATTATGTTTTGGCTGACCCTTTGGAGATGCATCGAGTGTTGTAGAACTTGGAATTACTCGGTGAGTACTCGGTCAAACCTGGTCAAAATTCGGCCAAAACTCGAGATTACTCGGATAATCAATCATGGTCAAAATCAGTTGACGTCAAACTTGGTCAACGGTCGAGTACTCCCGAGTTGCCGAGTATTCCCTGAAACGTCCCAACCGAGGACTCCCGGAGTAGCGATTTTTGCAACCTTGGATACAACATACTCTGAATTTTCTTCTCTGGGTGATATCGCCGTTAAAAAAATAATAATAATAAGTAATGGGTCGAAAATGTCTTCTTCGACTTACATATTTCAACCAACTACTACTTACTATACACGAATGTACAAGTTTTGGGATTATTAATATAAGGCCCTTTTGTTCCTACATTTCAATCAAATTGAATGAATGTTGTGGCCTAGCTTGTGAGGTACCAAAGTTGTATCACCAAAGCCTGTGTTTGGTGCTCAAACGTTTGAGCTAATTTGATTCCCATCCATCAATCTATGATTCTTACATTAAATTATTACTGCTCTTTAGGGTCGTTTTGAGATATTGTGCTTATCGGGTTCTTATCTACTTGCCGAAAGCGGAAGCCCGCGCAACCGAACCGGTGGTCTTAGTATCTCCGTTTGTAGTTCTGATGGTCAAGTTATTGGTGGTGCCATTGGCGGTAAACTTATCGCCTCCACCCTAGTACAGGTATCATTTTTTACACAATTTTCATTGTTCCTTCTTTTTTGTTTCTTTTTTTCTTCTTCCTGAAATCACATATTTTTTTTTGGGTTGCAGGTGGTGGTTTCAAGTTTCTTGTATGGTGGCAGCGGAGATATTAACAACAATCCAAAGACGACAATCGAGCCACCTTCGGGAGAAGACAAGACTCCCGAAGTTCAGTTAAACTAGACATTGCATCGTGTAGATTATCGATGGGCTACATGTAACGTGTTCATGTATTTGTATCAAAGAAAGTTTGCATCTTTATGTTTGTTTAGCTTTAGAACCTTTTTTTATTATTATTATGCCCATCTGTAGCTAGTATCATTTGATGAATTCGGATCTGCAAAAGTTGTACTCATTGAGGCTGAATTTATGTTCATTTCTTGGATTTGTTCATGCAATTTTTTTATTTTATTTTTTGCATACTTGGATTACATCTTTAATGTTTCAATGAGTAATGTTTCAATAGGATTTACTCAAACAAGTTATGTTTAGATCATAAGATCTATTTTATTTAAATTATGTTTTATGCTAGAAATAAAAAAGACAACATAAATGAACTGAAGTGTTCAATTATTCAATACACACAAGATTTGGCATGATCCAGACATAAATTGCAGGCTTTTCTGATAATCTTGAAATCTACAGGAGACCCAAGAGTTTCTGAATGTCCCTCTGAAAAAAAAGTAAACCACCATAAATTAAACATATTAATGAAAGACGAAAATCATAATTTCAGAATTTCAATATGTTTTAAAGGTTTTGTTCAAGTCGTTTACCTCGATAGTAAGAGGGGAAGTTGTGGGGTAGTAGCGGTCAACAGGTTGACCATTTTTATCGACCAAGAACTTGGAAAAATTCCACTGAATGTCTCCGCCGAGGATTCCATAAAACCCTGATTTCAAAAACTCGTACACTGGTGCAGCTGCCCCGCCATTCACATCAATCTGTGCAGACAGTTTTCAGTATTTCTTTGAAAACAAAAATTTTTTAAAAAGATTTTTCTAACGACATCCATGAGGGTTGTCTTTAAAATACATTAATGTGTCGTACAAAGTGGTAAATGTAGACTTTACATGGCGGTTATTAAAAAGTATGGAGTACCCGTCTTTTTTACACCTTAATGTCATCCTTAAGGCTGTCGTTAGAAAAATCCAAAAATAAATATTAAAACTTTTTTTCATTTCATTCACTCTTTTTAATATTGAATTGTTTTGTTACCTTATCAAATATAGGGAATTCTGATTTGAATTTGGTGCAAACAAAGTCAACAATTTCTTCATTGTTTCCTGGCTCCTGAGCTCCAAATTGATTGCATGGAAATGCCAAAATCTCAAAACCTACAGTCATAGAGATCAAACGTTCAACATAAACACGCAATTGCATTTTAAGAGAAAACAATAAACCATTATTACCGTAAATACAAAACAATAAACGCCATGTTACTTGCAGGAAAGAATCATATTTCAAGAGAAGAAGTGATTTTATCTTTGTTTTTGACTTGCATTCCTTAGTGTGTTCAAGATCAACTATTTGTTGTGCATTACAATGCTTTGTCCCATAGGTTTAAACTAAAAACACATGATTGGTATCAATCTATGAAACTAATTTTGGTTAACAAAACTTATGGGGGTTATGTACTTAAAAGAGGGTTGGCTTAGTGGTACAGTATTTCAAAGAGACTTGTGTGGTACTCTGCCACACTTGATAATTTAAACACGTCAAGCTCGTTTCTGGCCATATGAAAATGGTGTTTTGCAGGGATTTTGTGGACTAGTACTTTAGACAAAAGGTATTAGAAACTAGTCAACCGAGATCTCCTTATATGCTAAAGCCAAAAATGAGAGATCTAATCAAATAACAGGAACATAGCTACAAGATCATGATCCTTGACGCCAACTGACCTAAGAAGTTCCTCAAAATCATAATATATAACATGACTTTTTTTTACATAAAAAAAAAATCCGAAATACCATGGTGGTGAATGTGCCTTTTTAGTTTATTTGAATAGGTAATATGTGATGAGTATTGATGTGTAAAGTAGCAAGTATGAAACAAGTATTATCTTGAAAACTGAAACTGAAACCGAAACCTACAAACCTTGGTCTTTATACTTCAAATAAATCTGATTCAGTTCGTCGTAGTTGCGATTCGTAAGCCCACTGCCACAAAGATCATACATAAATTCAATTTTAAGCTACCGTACACACAAAGACAAGTTAGAAAAGAAGAGGAATAGCGCATAACCGTACCACTTGGATGCAACATTAACAATAAGTACAACTTTTCCTTTGTACACACTAAGGTCTACATTGTTACCCTTGGCATCCTGCATCAAATTCAAAAAAAAACAACACCAAAGCTGAAAACTAGATCAATTACAAATTTACAATAATTTATTAGATACTTTTGATACCCAGAGAGCTAAAATACATACCCAGCGATCAATTTTTTTTAGTGTATTTATACGTTAAAGTTCGACGTTTTTTTGTTTTTTATTAAAGTTTTTTTTTTTTTTTTTTTTTTTTTGAATGTTTTGATCCTGTCGAGAAAAAAATTCAGGATCCGCTGGATACCCACAATGAATATATCTACCAACCATGTCCAAACGGGTTTAGTAACACTATCAACCTTAGAGTTGACTTTTAAAAGTCAAAGTTATTGCCTTTTACGGAGTACCTTTATTAACATTGAACATGAATTTCAAAACATGGAATCACAAGTTTTTGATTAAATAAAAAACTACAACAAACATTATTAAAGGAAAAAAAAAACTTAACGTTACAAGTCAAAGTAGCTAGATTTTACATAAATAAATATAAACAAAGAAATGAATGAATAAGATTAGGGTTTTCATGATCAAAGTAAGAAAGAGGGCTAAGTTTATAAAAGATGGGACCTTGACTGTGAAATCGTAAAGGGTCTTCTTAGGTTCGGCTGCCATGGATGTTTGCTGTTGGTGTTCTCACTTCTTCTCAGAGATATTTATTTTTCTTTTTGCGAACTACTATAATAATAAATATATAATATAAATTGTACTCCCATAATTTGTTTTTCTACCGTTCTGGTTTGACAATTGTTTTCCAACAACATTATCTAATTTATGATATATGGTTAAATTGTTAATTTTTTTATAATGCTAATAACAAATAAATGGGAGATGATTCTCACACACACTTTTTTGATCCTCACACACCAATTGAGTATTATTAGAAGAGTAAAAAGTTAAAATAGGTGTGTGAGAATCAAAAAAGTGTGTGTGAGAATCATCCCCCAAATAAATACATGTTTTAATCCTTTAATAATAGCTCGTAAAGTCCATAAATAGATAATTAAGACTAAATAGATAATTAAGACTATATTATTGTAATAAGTTATTTTTTTACGGAGTACTAAGTATGCAATATTATGTATAGACAAAAATAAAAAAGTTGGCAACTTAAATGAGATGAAGAGAGTATTCATATAATAATCAACTAAATAATATAATTTTTTTTAAAGGCAAACTTACAATCTACACACGAAACTACGAATATTTACATCTCACTACCTTAAGTGAAGCTTGAACTCACAACCTCTTGGTTGAAGAGTTCCTCTCATACAGTCATACCACTAGACCAAGGGCCCTTTCGTACTATGTAATATAATTTGATTTGATACTTTTACATATACTAATTTATTTATAGAAAACTATGCAAATTTTCATACAAAGATACGACTAATATATGTAAGAAGAAACATGTTTTAAGAGAACGAGTAATACTTAATAATAGGAGCTATCATTTATTGAAGAGTTATTTGACATAGGAAATTAAAGGTGTGTTGAGGACCAAAGATCTTGTTTATCAACTCTTGACAAGGAAATGTGTTAGGAAGTACGTCGATTACTCGACAAGAAGTGAAAAAGGAGATTCCCGTAGATGGAACACTAAAGGCTCTATCGAATATCTTTAGCTTCCGATTGTAGGTGTTTAGTCCCCCTCGGGTGATCCTTATCGCTGTCCAAACAAAAAAAAGAAAGGTTACGGTGTTTTCGTCATTGAGCTTAAAATTGACATAATGGGTAAGTTTCTCCATAAATCATTAGAAAAGAGAAACATAGTATCCCAATGAATTTCTCTTTGACCCAGGAAACTCATTGATATTCAACTTCCTTCCATCGAATATCCTTCGAGCGTTCATCGTTTATTGAGATAGTGAAGAAGAAGGATGGCTGTTTCTATGATGAAAATAACTGGTAATAAGCTATTCTATTTAAGAGGTCCGCATGGAAGCAATCTCTCTACTCTGGGGTAGGGAGAGAGATGACTTTCTCTTCATGTGGGTAGAGAATTTTTCTCGACTCGTGAATAGAGAAACGACTTCTCCTCTATTCTAGGATAGAGGAAGGATTGTCTACTTCTCACCTCCCCCATACCTCGCATATGCGGAATTGGGTATTGTTGTTGTTGTTGTAAGCTATTCTATTTAAGAAGATAAAACATTATCTTAATAAATTGGAAAATGTAAAGAAAATTGATCATGTAAATCTTTTCTTAGTTGGTGCAACCCGCACCATGCACAGACTAACACGCACTGTGCGTGTTGCTTGGTGCGTTATGCGTATTACACTAGTCTGTCTCGTTAAAAAAACCTCATTAACACGAACCACACACAGACTTGCACGCACCGCGTGGTGCGTGATGCATGGTCAGTGAGCAATTTTACAGTTATATTTTTTAAGGCATATTGTTAAACACTTTACGAAATGAGTGTATTTTGACCAATTTCTCTTATACAATTAAACAGTCAATATTTGCTAGTTGGTGGGCCCGCATTATTGAGAGAATAAATTCCAAATGAGCATCCAACTAACGTTTTGATCTACAAATAAATACGTCTTTCAACCTAGTCCAATATGTGCACTAGTAATTAGTGATATGTTCAAACATCAACAACAACATATCAAATATGTGCACTAGTAATTAGTGTTTTGATATCGCTCAAACATCAACAACGGCATATTGTTAACGAAATGGTGAAAAAAGTTACAAAATAATTACATTACGTTACGTACATATGAGTAAAATATTAGCCATTCTTAAATAACCCGGAAAAAATATCCACTAAGCTTTTTATAATTTAGCAAGTTAAAGTAATCATTCTTATTCTCATTTTCATATCTAATAAATGTAACAAAAGTTTTGGTAGTTTTATTCATTGTGTTTTAGCTAGGAAAAATTTGAGATAATTGTGCAATAATTAAGGGGTAAATCTTGTAGTTATTTAGGGTAAAAGTTGTAACTGTTTATGAGTATAAACGGTAATTTAGGGGATGATGATACGCATAATGATTTGTCTCAGAAAGGCACGCTATTGGCAGCACTTCGCTTAAAACGTACTCGGCATGAACCATCCCGGACAAAAAAGCACCTTCCCAGCTTTACTTTAATAAACCGATCAGAAGGCTATCCGAGAATATGCGTACCGGACGTTGGTTAGCCAGGACGCTACATAAAGTTCCAGCCCGGACAAGTTTGCAGGCTACCGGCACCACGTAGTCGGATGCGAAGGCATTAAGAAGCCAAGAACCATATCGTCACACAAAAAGGCCTGCTGAACTATGAGAATCGAGCATCCGACAACCTTTATAAAGATACTTATAAACTGACAACAATCCTGCCCGGTCATAACACTACCGTGAAGAAACACTTGAAATAAACATCAAGCAAAACCTTCTTGCCTGGACAAAGAGCAAAGCATCCATTAGTTACGATCCAAACGGATCTACCACACTCTCGAAACTACCCTGCCTTCCCAGCTTAGGTGTCAGGCCCCGGGAACAAGCACGTTATCCCGGAACAAGTACACCATCCCGGAACAAGCACACTATCCCGGAACAAGCACGCCATCTCGGAACAAGTGCACCGTCCCGGAACAAGAACATGATCCCGGAGCGAATACACAAACAAGTTGCACGCCACGACAGCGCACGAATCTAGGAAAGTTTGTTAGGATCTGTTTGTTATTCCCATGAAAGGGACAGGTGCCACGTCAATCCTGGGGATTAGCAAAGTTTGTTATAACCATGAAAGGGACATGTTCCACGTCACCATCCCCTCATAGCACCTATAAATGCACGAACAAGATCATTCATTCGAGAAACACTGGATGCATTAATGTTACTCTGCCCAAATTAATTGCAGTAACATCTCTCCAGTTGATAATACAATTCCGATAAAGGTTCCGGTCGATATCGGAGTTAATATCTTCCCTAAGATATTAGCTTATTCGACTCCAATCGAATAAGGTCAATCTCATCGATTGTTTTACGCCCTTGAAATCCGGATTTCAAATAGGGGTTTGCACAATTATTGGAGTTAAAACATTCGATCTATTCTAAACACTCAAATCCGAAATCTATTTGCCCCTTAGCGATTTTGGTTTGATCATAGGGCTATAATGTAACTTTCATATTATTATAAAATTATCCTACCAAAAGCAAATCTAAACGAAAAAATATGTATATAAAAAACGTAGACGGAGAAATTTGAATTGCAAAAAGAAAAAAAGAAATTACCCACGTCGCTAGTAACAATTGACGATGAAGAAAACAGCCAAAAAGAAGAGAACCTGACAATGAAGGGAGAAAAAATATTAATATTGTCGCTAAAACAGTATTATGGAATTAATATTAACGATAGAGACCATGGATGGTGGCAATGGTGACGATGGGAACGATGGTGGCGAGGGAGCCGCGCGTACAACCGGTAGACTAACAATCAGCAGAAGCTTATGGGTGTGGGGACAGGTAGGAGGGAATGAATAGGGAGGGTGTGTAATTATAGAAATACCCTTTTAGAATTAAAAAAAATGGTGGTGAACAGTTCTTCCTGGACATGCTCTAATGATATGATTAAAATAATTACTAAATAAAATTCACGCATTTTTTTTCTAAAAGGTAAACATTTTGGATAAATTTTGATGGTCTTTTATTTTCCATATTTTATTATGTCACTTTAAAATATAAAATAAATAATTTTTTATTTTATATATTAGGCTAATAATAATTAGAAGTAAAAGATGAAAAGTTGATCATTCATAAGAGTATAGGAACCCATCGGTTTTCGCATAAACCACATCCATATTATTAGCAATAATTATATATATTTATTCATTGCTTTGTAAATATAAATACCCTTATCCCTTCTAAAATCTTATATTTCTCATACGAAACTAATATGTGAAACCAAACAATGCTCATTACCGAACGATCAATGACATCGATAACATTACTAACATAATTGAGCAAGAAGGTGCGACTAGAGCAACTATATTTCAAATACATTTTACATCCATAATATATATATATATATATATATATATATATATATATATATATATATATATATATATATAGTGGTAGGATTAAGGAGGAAGTAACCAATCGGGGGTAGCGGGGGGAAGCAAAACTTTTTTTTTCGTTTTTAAAAAAAACTTTGTTCACGAACATTATAGATTGGATGAAAATATGAACATTTAATAAAGATACTTTGTCATAAATGTTTTTATTTTGGCGGAAAAATGCTCGAAGAAGTAATATATAACAATTATCGTGTTTTTCGAGCGTATGTTGAGGTTTTAGATATTAAGGTTTAGATATTAGGGTTTATAGGGTTTAGATATTAGGGTTTAGAAATTAAGGTTTTAGGGTTTAGATTCCTGGTTTAGATTTAGGATTCAGATTGAGTTTTTAGCACGAACAGTTTAGAGTTTAGGGTTTAGGGTTTAGGGTTTGGAGTTTTGGGTTTAGTAAATCTGGCTAAATTTTACTTCACAAAACATGAAAAAAACGTTAACATTCTTCACGATCAATATTATCTTGAATGTTATTTTTGTTGATCGTTTTCCCGCCTAAATAATAACATTCATCACGAAGTGTCCTTTCTAAATGTTCATATTTTCGTGTGATCTTGATGCCTGAAGAAAAAAAATTCCAAAAAAGCGAAGAAGAAAAAAAATTTGCTTCCCCCAGCTTCCCCCCGAATGTTATTTTTGAATCATTTTATCAAAAAACGACTAACTTTTTTGTAAGACCCGCTTATTCGTACGATGTATAGATGTAGAGCATGTACGACGTATATATATATATATATATATATATATATATATATATATATATATATATATATATATATCGTGTATGTACGATTAGTGTATGAAGGGTTTGAGACGTATTCGTGTATTGGAGTTCAAGTACGCGAGAAAGGGACAGAAACTCATATAAGGTCGCGGCGCGACCAAGCTAACCGCGGCGCGGCATGGCATTTAACTAGTTTCAGGATCAGAAGGCTCGCCAAACAGGTCCCAGGCAGAGGCAAAACTCGCGGCGCGAGGAATGATGGTCGCGGCGCGGCAATACTGGCAAGCTGGTTCCGAATTTCGCAATTTTAAAGGGAAGTGAGGGCATTTTGGTCATTTTGCGTGTGTGCCAGATTTGGGATCCTAAATCCCATCCACTCATCTCATTTTCTTTATTTCTTTTTCCTTTTCTTCTTCATTTTCTCTCAAAACTTCAAAACCCCATTTGATTCAAAGTGAGATTTGAAAAGGAAGAAGCGGAATTCGATCGAAAGCGTAAGAGGCAACTTTGTTCTCCTCATTCTTAGCTACAAGGTGATACTAGCGGTAAGCTCTAACTCCGAATTTTGTTTTCGTATTCATCATCTAAATTTAGGGCTTTTGATTGTATGTTCATAATTGGAACCCCATTAGTTGTTAATGGAAGATAATAACTAGGATTCGGGTTTAAAGGTGTTGAAGGCGGGTTTTGGTTTGGTAAACTAATTAACCAAGTTTAATGCTTACAAAAGAGGGAAATCACTAGTATTTAGTGATTATTGAGGTATTGGAAGTCATTTGTGTTCTTGTGGTTGACTAATTTTGAAATGGGTCAAAATTAGGGTTTGAGTGTCAAATTGGGCAAGATTGGTGTTTAACACTTATGTTTGGGTTTGGTTGGCGTTATTGGAACCCTAATCACTCTAGAGTATGATTATTGGTGAGTTGATTATTGGTGAGTTTGGGAGTCGATTGTGTTTGAAAGTGCAATTGGGTCGAAATTGCACTAAGTATCAAGTTGGGTTGGTTTGTAATCCACCCTAATTGTGTTGTTTGTTATGTGATGAATGGAATAAGTACTTTCCATTGGCGATTGCGGATTGTGATATTGCATCCATCAAGACTTCAAGGTGAGTGTTAATATCCTATGTGCATATGTATGTGTAGGATGTGTGCGGGTCAGGTGAAGTGGTTCTCTGTTATAGAGCTCACTTCACATATAGGTGGATATGATGGACTTGTGTATAGGTCCAATTGGCACGGTTTTGCGTTTTGGTTGACCACTTTTGGCGAGGTGCACATTTTGTGTGTACGTTATCACATGTGCTTGTGATGTGGATTATATAACCCCAATGACGAAGGGTTGATATTGAGTTGTGAATTGGATAACCCCGATGATGTGGATTTGTATAATCCCCGGGACCGTGGGTTGTGATTTGGGAAATGAATCACGTATGGATGCGGATTCACGATGACGCGTGTAGTTCGGTCATCTTATTGAGGTAGTGATCTCGTGTGGTTGCGAATTTACTAAGGCTCGTATAGTTCGGCCAACCTCGATGTTGTTGTGGTATTGAAGATAGTAGTCTCGTGTGGATGCGAATTTACGAAGGGTCATGTAGTTCGGCCAATCTTCATTGGTATGGGGTTAAGGGGTTAACCTTGGGCGGTTTACGCTTTGTTATTATATATTGTTGTATTGTTGTGTTGTAGCTAGCCCTCCGGGTGTAGCTTATTGGCGTGGTACATATCGTCGTTGGTGTACTTACATTGTTGATATTTTAGCTTGTGTATAGCGATCGTACGGTATGCTTAGATTAGCTTGCCTATATACATGGACTCCGATATGTGCTATTTGATTATTATTGTGTGGCGTGTCCATTTTATGCATATATATGTATGTAGTATACTTTCACTCACTAAGCGTTAGTTTACCCTCTCGTTGTCGATATTATTATAGGTTCGCATGATGGCGGGTCTGGTAAGCGTGGGGATTAGAGATCTTGCCTAGGTTGCTTTAGAAGTTCTTGCTTTTGTACTCGATTTAGGATTGGGTAGCGTAGTCCCAATCACCATGCTCGGTTTATGATTTAACTAACGTATTATTGTATTAAGAAGTTTAAATTATTGTTGTACGTTTTTTTTTTAAGTTCGTTGAGCTTACTTTGATAAAAAAAATTACGTTTTGGAAATTGTGCAATGGGACCTAAATGTTATTTAATGTATATTAAAAGAGAAAAAAATTTATGGGCCGAAAATCGACGGGTTGGGTCGTTACATTTTTGGTTATGGAGAATATTCTTAGTACATTTTGGGTAAAAGTTAAAACCATGATAATGCTGAAATGTCCCGTTCATATTGATTATAAACGTTCCATATTAATTGATTTCGTCGCGAGGTTTTGACCTCTATATGAGACTTTTTCAAAGACTGCATTCATTTTTAAAACAACCATAACCTTTATTTTATCGATAAAGGTTTAAAAAGCATTACGTAGATTATCAAATAATGATAATCTAAAATGTACCGTTTACACACGACCATTACATAATGGTTTACAATAAGAATATATTACATCAAAAATAAGTTTCTTGAATGCAGTTTTTACATAATATCATACAAGCATGGACTCCAAATCTTGTCCTTATTTTAGTATGCAACAGCGAAAGCTCTTAATAATCACCTGAGAA
The DNA here is from genome assembly GCF_046630445.1 of Rutidosis leptorrhynchoides. Lineage (NCBI taxonomy): Eukaryota > Viridiplantae > Streptophyta > Magnoliopsida > Asterales > Asteraceae > Rutidosis > Rutidosis leptorrhynchoides. The sequence goes on from NC_092334.1 coordinate 201,099,621, forward strand.
TAAACATGCTTAAAACGTCAACAAAAATGTTGGTGAGTTATAGGTTTAACCTATATATTATCAAATCATAATAATAGACCACAAGATTTCATATTTCAATATACATCCCATACATAGAAATAAAATTCATTCATATGGTGAACACCTGGTAACCGACATTAACAAGATGCATATATAAGAATATCCTCATCATTCCGGGACACCCTTCGGATATGATATAAATTTCGAAGTACTAAAGCATCTGGTACTTTGGATGGGATTTGTTAGGCCCAATAGATCTATCTTTAGGATTCGCGTCAATTAGGGTGTTTGTTCCCTAATTCTTAGATTACCAGACTTAATAAAAAGGGGCATATTCGACTTTGATAATTCAACCATAGAATATAGTTTCACGTACTTGTGTCTATTTTGTAAATCATTTATAAAACCTGCATGTATTCTCATCCCAAAAATATTAGATATTAAAAGTGGGACTATAACTCACTTTCACAGATTTTTACTTCATCGGGAAGTAAGACTTGGCCACTGGTCGATTCACGAACCTATAATAAATATGTACATATATATCAAAGTATATTCAAAATATATTTACAACACTTTTAATACATTTTGATGTTTTAAGTTTATTAAGTCAGCTGTCCTCGTTAGTAACCTACAACTAGTTGTCCAACATTAGATGTACAGAAAAAAATTGATATATATTATCTTGAATCAATCCACGACCCAGTGTATACACGTCTCAGGCTAGATCACAACTCAAAGTATATATATTTTTGAAATCAACCTCAACCCTGTATAGCTAACTCCCACATTACTGCATATAGAGTGTCTATGGTTGTTCCAAATAATATATACATATGGGTCGATATGATATGTCAAAACATTTGCATACGTGTCTATGGTATCCCAAGATTACATAATATATTAGAATACATGTATAATACAATATAATTTAGCTAGGATATGATTAATATAGATTTGTTACCAATTTTCACGTTGCTACAACAAGAAAAATTATCCAATCTTGTTTTACCCACAACTTCTTCATTTTAAATCCGTTTTGAGTGAATCAAATTGCTATGGTTTCATATTGAACTCTATTTTATGAATCTAAATAGAAAAAGTATAGGTTTATAGTCAGAAATATAAGTTACAAGTCATTTTTGTAAAGGTAGTCATTTCTGTCGAAAAAACGACGTCTAGATGACCATTTTAGAAAACATACTTCCACTTTGAGTTTAATCATGATTTTTGGATATAGTTTCATGTTCATAGGAAAAATTATTTTCCCAGAAGAACAACTTTTAAATCAAAGTATATCATAGTTTTTAATTAACTAACCCAAAACAGCCCGCGGTGTTACTACGACGGCGTATGTCCGGTTTTACAGTGTTCTTCGTGTTTCCAGGTTTTAAATCATTAAGTTAGCATATCATATAGATATAGAACATGTGTTTAGTTGATTTTAAAAGTCAAGTTATAAGGATTAACTTTTGTTTGCGAACAAGTTTAGAATTAACTAAACTATGTTCTAGTGATTACAAGTTTAAACCTTCGAATAAGATAGCTTTAAATGTATGAATCGAATGATATTATGAACATCATTACTACCTTAACTTTTCTGGATAAAGCTACTTGAAATAAGAAAAATGGATCTAGCTTCAAAGGATCCTTGGATGGCTTGAAAGTTCTTGAAGTAGAATCATGACACGAAAACAAGTTCAAGTAAGATTTCCACTCGAAATAAGATTGTTATAGTTATAGAAATTGAATCAAAGTTTGAATATGAGTATTACCTTGTATTAGAAAGATATCTTACTGTAAATAAGAAAGATTTCTTGAGGTTGGATGATCACTCTACAAGATTGGAAGTAAGCTAGCAAACTTGGAAGTATTCTTGATTTTATGAAACTAGAACTTGTAGAATTTATGAAGAACACTTAGAAATTGAAGATAGAACTTGAGAGAGATCAATTAGATGAAGAAAATTTAAGAATGAAAGTGTTTGTAGGTGTTTTTGGTCGTTGGTGTATGGATTAGATATAAAGGATATGTGATTTTGTTTTCATGTAAATAAGTCATGAATGATTACTCATATTTTTGTAATTTTATGAGATACTTCATGCTAGTTGCCAAATGATGGTTCCCACATGTGTTAGGTGACTCACATGGGCTGCTAAGAGCTGATCATTGGAGTGTATATACCAATAGTATATACATCTAAAAGCTGTGTATTGTACGAGTACGAATACGGGTGCATACGAGTAGAATTGTTGATGAAACTGAACGAGGATGTAATTGTAAGCATTTTTGTTAAGTAGAAGTATTTTGATAAGTGTCTTGAAGTCTTTCAAAAGTGTATGAATACATATTAAAACACTACATGTATATACATTTTAACTGGGTCGTTAAGTCATCGTTAGTCGTTACATGTAAGTGTTGTTTTGAAACCTTTAGGTTAACGATCTTGTTAAATGTTGTTAACCCAATGTTTATAATATCAAAAGAGATTTTAAATTATTATATTATCATGATATTATGATGTATGAATATCTCTTAATATGATATATATACATTAAATGTCGTTACAACGATAATCGTTACATATATGTCCCGTTTCAAAATCATTAAGTTAGTAGTCTTGTTTTTACATATGTAGTTCATTGTTAATATACTTAATGATATGTTTACTTATCATAATATCATGTTAACTATATATATATATATATATATATATATATATATATATATATATATATATATATATATATATATATATATATATATATATATATATATATATGTCATCATATAGTTTTTACAAGTTTTAACGTTCGTGAATCACCGGTCAACTTGGGTGGTCAATTGTCTATATGAAACCTATTTCAATTAATCAAGTCTTAACAAGTTTGATTGCTTAACATGTTGGAAACACTTAATCATGTAAATAACAATTTCATTTAATATATATATAAATATGGAAAAGTTCGGGCCACTACAGTACCTACCTGTTAAATAAATTTCGTCCCGAAATTTTAAGCAGTTGGAGGTGTTGACGTATCTTCTGGAAATAAATGCGGGTATTTCTTCTTCATCTGATCTTCTCGTTCCCAGGTGAACTCGGGTCCTCTACGGGCATTCCATTGAACCTTAACAATTGGTATCTTGTTTTGCTTAAGTCTTTTAACCTCACGATCCATTATTTCGACGGGTTCTTCGATGAATTGAAGTTTTTCGTTGATTTGGATTTCATCTAACGGAATAGTGAGATCTTCTTTAGCAAAACATTTCTTCAAATTCGAGACGTGGAAAGTGTTATGTACAGTCGCGAGTTGTTGAGGTAACTCAAGTCGGTAAGCTACTGGTCCGACACGATCAATAATCTTGAATGGTCCAATATACCTTGGATTTAATTTCCCTCGTTTACCAAATCGAACAACACCTTTCCAAGGTGCAACCTTAAGCATGACCATCTCTCCAATTTCAAATTCTATATCTTTTCTTTTAATGTCGGGGTAGCTCTTTTGTCGACTTTGGGCGGTTTTCAACCGTTATTGAATTTGGATAATCTTCTCGGTAGTTTCTTGTATTATCTCCGAACCCGTAATCTGTCTATCCCCTACTTCACTCCAACAAATTAGAGACCTGCACTTTCTACCATAAAGTGCTTCAAACGGCGCCATCTCAATGCTTGAATGATAACTGTTGTTGTAGGAAAATTCTGCTAACGGTAGATGTCGATCCCAACTGTTTTCGAAATCAATAACACATGCTCGTAACATGTCTTCAAGCGTTTGTATCGTCCTTTCGCTCTGTCCATCAGTTTGTGGATGATAGGCAGTACTCATGTCTAGACGAGTTCCTAATGCTTGCTGTAATGTCTGCCAGAATCTTGAAATAAATCTGCCATCCCTATTAGAGATAATAGAGATTGGTATTCCATGTCTGGAGACGACTTCCTTCAAATACAGTCGTGCTAACTTCTCCATCTTGTCATCTTCTCTTATTGGCAGGAAGTGTGCTGATTTGGTGAGATGATCAACTATTACCCAAATAGTATCAAAACCACTTGCAGTCCTTGGCAATTTAGTGATGAAATCCATGGTAATGTTTTCCCATTTCCATTCCGGGATTTCGGGTTGTTGAAGTAGACCTGATGGTTTCTGATGCTCAGCTTTGACCTTAGAACACGTCAAACATTCTCCTACATATTTAGCAATATCGGCTTTCATACTCGGCCACCAAAAATGTTTCTTGAGATCCTTGTACATCTTCCCCGTTCCAGGATGTATTGAGTATCTGGTTTTATGAGCTTCTCTAAGTACCATTTCTCTCATATCTCCAAATTTTGGTACCCAAATTCTTTCAGCCCTATACCGAGTTCCGTCTTCCCGAATATTAAGATGCTTCTCCGATCCTTTGGGTATTTCATCCTTTAAATTTCCCTCCTTTAAAACTCCTTGTTGTGCCCTATTTATTTGAGTAGTAAGGTTAGTGTGAATCATTATATTCATAGATTTTACTCGAATGGGTTCTCTGTCCTTTCTGCTCAAGGCGTCGGCTACCACATTTGCCTTTCCCGGGTGGTAACGAATCTCAAAGTCGTAATCATTCAACAATTCAATCCACCTACGCTGCCTCATATTCAGTTGTTTCTGATTAAATATGTGTTGAAGACTTTTGTGGTCGGTATATGATAACGCCAAAATTATACATGTTTATTGTCGTTATTTCGATCCAATGTTGTTCCATTGGTATGTAATTGTTATACGTATGTATTGTAATTCATGTACATTTGTAAAAAGTCCATTGTGAATGAATAAATGAAGACCAACAGCGAAAACAGAGTTAAAACGAAGATCGAATGCGTAAAACAGCCCGAAACCACTGAAACAGGTCCAAATGCGGCGCATCTCTCTTAGATGCGGCGCATCTTTACACCAAATAACCCCCGACAGTTTCAGATGCGGAGCATGAAGACTTCTGGGCCAAAATAGCAACAGATGCGGCGCATCTGAGATGGATGCGGCGCATCCAAGCCAGATGCGGCGCATCTGTCCCAGATGCGGCGCATCTGACCCCCTGCCGACAGTCCTGAGTGCAGAATCGAGCTGGAATCTACTAAACGTAAAGAGATGCGGCGCATTCCAAAGAGATGCGGCGCATCTGGTCACTTTCTGGCCAAAATACCTAACTTTTGAGGCTATTTAATGAAGCAAATGGTTACTTACTTGAGAGACCTTCACTACTACGTTCTCCCCCAGTTTTAAGACGATTTTCAAGGTCCAAGGAAAGCTGCAAGTTAATCTCCACTCTTTCAACATCAATATTAAGCTAGGATCATTTATCGCAATTGGTACTATTGTTCTATATCTTTTTAACATGAATTTAACTTGTATTTACTGTTTCATTAGTTCTACTATGATTATGTTAGGCTAAAAGCCTTGTGTGTTTGCTTCAATGTAAGATTTATGGCTTGGGATTGTTCTATACTTTGATGTTATGCTAGTTATACATATGTTTGATTGATTTAATTATCTAGTTCAACCGTAAGAACCATTGTTATGCATGTTTAGATCATTACTTCAATTATATAGATTGCAACCTATTAATGTGAGTTAACTAGGAAAACAATCTATACTTCAATACATCTAGTAATCTAGACGATTAGATACATACACTTAAGTGATTTTGTTATGTGTTTAATTCGGTAATTGAATAAGTTCCAAAGCAACATAGTTATGAAATTACCTCAAGTGATTGTTGTAATTAAGGTTTCACGTGAGTTTAACCGGGTTGAATCTAGTTAGTTAATCAATCTAAATCACCATGTTCTTTCAAGAAATCCATTGTTGTAACTATCTTTATATTCTAGTTCAATTATACGAGTTATGACTTGATTTATGTGAATTTATCAAAGGCTATAATTTGTACTTCAACACCTAGTGATCTAGACACCTATATGTGAATATAGGATGGTAATTGGATGATATTTAGATTTTACAATCATGTAGTTTACTTAGAGTGATCTTAGTAAACTAGGTTTTATGTGAATTTAACCAAGAAAGAATCCTGTTGATTAAACATAGTTCTTAAGTTCATAGATATTGTGAAATTGATATAAACTACTCTATTGTAACTATCGCATAACGGTTTTAATTATAAAAGAACAATCCCTGTCATCTATCAAGCATAGAAGTAAACACCGCATTCTCATTCTTGTTAATTATTATTTTTATTTACTGTTTCGTTAAACAAAAACACAACTTTAAATATAAACCCCCTTTTTAGAATAATTAATTGTGGTAAAATCATTTAAATAAACTTCTCCCTGTGGATCGAACTGGTCAATTTACTTGCTAGTTACTACATGATCGGGTTTTAGTTGCCTGTATTATGTGTTAATTATTAAGCATATTGTCTACATTTTAAAGGTTACGTCTTGACACATCAACTTTTTGGCGCCGCTGCCGGGGAGCGGTTTTGTTAAAAGATTTTAATAAACTTTGAATTATTCGATCCTTTTTGTAGGAATTCAATTCCTAGAAAAGTTACTTTTTATTGTAAGCTTGTATTTTTGCAATTGGTTTGTTTGTGGTGATGTGATTGCAAGATAGGTATTAGTGCATGAATCTACGTTCTTCCAACTCTAATTTAATTCCTTCATATCCTGAACCTGAAAGAGAACTTCACGAACGCTTAAGAGCTCAAGAAGTAGAATCTCTTGCTCAAGGTTTAGAGTCACTTTCGTTAGATTCTAACTCTGAACCAATTGTTCAACCAATCATCGAGCCAGTCATTAAAGAAGAGGAAGAGATGACTGCTACAAATCAAACGATGGATGCTTTGATGAAGGCAACAAGGACAGGACAAGGCCACGCAATTGTTCAACCTACGATGACTGATGGTTTTGAAATAAAGGGGCAATTTCTCCACATGGTGACTAATACATGCCAATTCGGTGGGGCCCCAAATGAAGATGCTAACGAGCATCTTCGTAAGTTTGTAAGCATTTGCAAGCTTTTCAAAATCAAAGATGTCTCCGATGAAGTTGCATGTCTAAAAATCTTTCCATGGTCCCTAAAGGATGATGCAAGAGATTGGCTAGACTCATTACCGGAAGGTTATATTGAAAACTAGAATGATATGATGGACAAATTTTTGTCAGAATTCTTCCCCGCTTCGAAAGCAGCAAAATTGCAAAGTGACATAAATCACTTCAAACAAAAGTCTAACGAGACTCTTTATGAAGCTTGGACCCGATTTAATAAAATGCTTAGGGTATGTCCTCAACACGGGTTGAATACATTCCAAAAAGTCTAAATTTTCTATAAAGGAGTCAATGTGGCTACCCGGAAGGATATAGATGTTGCAGCAGGAGGATCAATCATGAAAAAAACGCCCGAAGACGCTCACTCGATAATTGCCGATATAGCAGCCCATTCTCATAATTGGCATCAGGAGATAGAATTCTCTAGATCGTCAACAGTTGCTAATGTCGAAAGCAACGATGAAATCGCTGCATTAAAAGTTCAATTGGCAAATCAAGCAAGGCAAATCGAGAAGGTAACCAAAGAAATGCACGCTATCAGGGTAGGGTGCGAGTTGTGCCAAGGTCCCCATCTCATGCGAGATTGCGACCAAATGACGATGGAAGAGCAAGCAAATTTCCTAGGTTACATGCGAAAAGGTGAGATGAATTTTGACGACTTTCCGGCGGTTGAAGCAAATAACCGGAAATATCCTCCTGTCAACAGTTATCAAATAGGAGGACCTTCAAGTTCAAACAACAACTACCACGGAGGAAATGCAGGTTACCAAAATAACCGAAATTTCCAGAATCAAAATCAAAGAAATACACCACCGGGTTACAATCATCTAAACAATCGTAATCAACCCCCACGAAATTACCAAAATAATTTCCAACACAATCAACCACAAGCACAACCACAAGCACTTATACAACCACAACCTGAGAAGAAATCCGGTTTAGAAGATCTGTTGAGAGATTTTATGGTTAAACACGAACAAAATGCAGAAATTCAAACTCAGCAAATTCGCAATCAACAAGCTACGATTCAAAACTTAGAAAGGGATGTTGGAAGGATCTCACAGTTACTAGCAGAGAGACCACCTGGTGCTCTCCCCTCAAATACTCAAGTGAATCCTAGTAACAATCAAACAAGGAATGAGCATGTAAATGCTATAACCACTAGAAGCAGTTTAACTACTAACCCGAAGACCCTTAAGTCCCCGGAAGTTCCCTTGTCTCCTTCTGTTTTGCAGGTGCCTGTTGATGTAGATGAGCATGTTGAAAAAGAGCAAGAGAAAGGTGATCCACCGGAGGTCATATCGAAGAAAAGTGAAGAACCACCAGTGAAGGTGTACAAGGCACCTATTCCATACCCAAAAGCATTGAAGAAAGACAGACTCGCGAGCCAATATCAGAAATTTGCGGATATGATCAAGCAAATCAGCATTAACATGCCACTCGCGAAGGTTCTTAAGGGTATGCCCCATTACGGGAAGTTTTTGAAAGATCTCATATCCTCGAAAGGAAAATACCAAGAAGTATCTGCCACATTCCTCCATGAGGAGTGTTCGGCCATCTTGAAAAAGCAAAATGTACCTCCAAAATTGGGAGATCCGGGTAGTTTTATCATACCATGTATGATGGGTGATTCGGTAGTGTATGATGCGCTAGCCGACCTAGGTGCAAGTGTTAACCTAATGCCTTACTCGTTATACTTGAAACTTGACTTAGGAGATTTGAAACCAACCCGGATGGGTATTCGATTAGCAAACCAATCATTTGATACTCCCATAGGTATAGCCGAGGATATTCTTGTAAAAGTTGGCTCACTTTTCTTTCCCGTCGACTTTGTTATTCTAGAAATGCAAGAGGACAAAAAAGTTCCTATCATTTTAGGACGTCCTTTCCTTAACACTGCAGATGCTATCATTAATGTCCAAAAGGAACAATTAAGTCTAGGTGTGGGAGACGAGAGAATAGTGTGTAATATTAACAAAGCCATGAAAAGACCCACTTCTACCGATGACTCTTGTTTTCAAATTGATGTTATAAACTTTTGTGTTGAGAATGAATTACAGGAGCTACTTGAAATTGATACCTCGAGGTTTGCCCCGGTGAGTGAAAGTGAATATTTCAATATTTCAATATTTCAATGTATATACTATGTTTCTTCTTTTAATCATTCAGAAGCATGGGTGGACATGAGCAATACCGCATATAGTGCAAACAAGCAGACTTGTAGCAAGCTACGTACCTACGAGCACCGATGCGTCCAACGATTCATTTCAAGTACCATAAACTGTCGAAAAGACAGTAGTGAAAAAGTCACCAACTTGGATATATGGTACATTCACGCGATAATGGATCACTCCCATGTTCATATCCCACGAATGATTCTCACTTTCCTCCTCGAAGAAAGGAAAAAGATTACACCAATCATGGGCGGCCATTTTGTAACCAGGATTGCCGAACATTTTCGAATCAACACAAGTGGGTTAGAGGAGAAACATATGATTGCCTTTGATAGAGTGAGTTATACAAGGGCAAACATTTTGATGAGGGGGTCGAACGTCCTTCTAACTAGGTATGAGGATCCCGTGAACAGGCAACCAGAACAACCCCAACAGCAACCAGATCCACAGCCGAATGTTGGAAGTAGTTCGGGTCCGGGAAATGATTGGGAGGCTTACATGGCGCGCCAGTTTTCAGATATGCGACTCCATAGTGATCAAAACACCCAAAAGGTAATTGATCACTACGATGCAGGTAACAGGGAGATGCAACATTACATTGATGTTGGGAATGATCGAACATGGTATACTCAAGTGGGGCAGCAAAATCAGCTTAATTGGATACATGAACAGACAGTGTCATACACTGCAGATCCCGCTAACTATACCCCCTCTCCTTGGCCTGCATATGATCCTTGGGTTCGAATGGGTGATCCATATCCTGCGCCTTATCCTCCTCCTCCTAACCCGCCTACTGAAGACACTGCGGTCGTCCCTGCTCAAGGAACTTATCAGGGGTACAACCCCTCAATATTTCAGGACGACGACGCGGGAAATCAAAGCGAAGGTGGAGCTGGCCCAAGTAACTCATTTTGGGGATTTTTCTGAAGATGACGTAATTTTTCCTGATGTGTGATAGGTTTGGTTGATGTTGGTTTATTTCAAAAACAATTTCTTTTCAAGTTTAGTGTGTAATAACTAGATAATATTTTGGATAATTGTGATTTGAATAATTTAGATAATTGTAAGTGGGGTTTTTAGTACATGGAGTACACCCCCATTTATTTGTGTGAATCGTATGGTACCTTTGTTTGAATTGCTACATGTGAGCATTGTGCTATATGCTGCATTTTTACAAAGACTGGCAGTAAGTTCAGCACATACTTGATTGGTGATTGTTTTGTGGTTGCAAGAAGCGGATGATGTTCTTATGCTGGCATTCAGTTCAGCGCCATCGTCCCTGAACTTCGGTTTTAAACCTTGAAAGTAATAAACTCTCTTACACTCTTTGACCCTCTTGAATTTAAATTTTTCTGATTTCATGTAACGAGGACGAAACATGAACTCAAGTGTGGGGAGGAAGTTATAAATTCTTTCGGGTTTTTGATTTTAGTTAAAAAGGCCTAAAATGGTGAAAATTTTTAAACTTTTATCTTCATAAATTCAAATTTTGTTTAAAATTTGTAGATTTTAAAACTAGGTGTATACACCGAAATTATTATCACAAAACAAATTAAGAAACAACCAAATGATTGAGTTTGTCATATAAAAGATATAATCATCATGCTATACCACATTCTGGATGAAATGAAAGTCATCAAGTAATTTGTTGTTCTAACAATCTAATCCAATGCTCATCCATGTAATAATTGTGATGGAAGTCAAGTCTTCCAATATGACACACTTGCTAACTTATGTTAGAAGTCGTAGTCCAGAACAGCTGTAGGTTGACGAAAAATCTTGAAAAGTCATCTCTATCATCGGTTGGAAATCCACCTCACCTCAGCATCAAACAGGGTTTTTGGTGGTCAGACTTATCCTAACCATGAGATGGATCTGTCTCGTACAATGGGGGGCACAGTGCAAATTAGCTTTTAAGACTAATGAATCTAATCCCCAGATGGATGATCTCCGTAAAGATCAACCGCATCTATGTTGACCGCGGTTAACATACATATGCCATAACAAATTGAGGTGTGCAAACTCATGGTTCACCGATGATATTTGGACATGATATAGTTTCTTCTAAAACTTATGCTATTTTATGAACTATATTGTGTAAAACCATTTTTAGGACATCCGGTTTCAATTTCCATGATACTTCAATCATGGGGGCGAGTAGCTTGCTAAGCGCCGACTGAGGCTTCGGTTTTCAGTTACCCTCAACGGGACTTTGAGGTTAAAACCGGAAAACTTGATTAGTGTAAAAACTAACATGAATAATTTTCAAAACATAAAAGGTTTTTAGCAAAGGTCCTAATTTCCCTAAGGATCCAAATTTTCAAGAAATGTGGACTTTAAAACCCACCTTTCGACTTTGGCGTGATTTCATTTCGCGTGTGTACTCCAAAGGTGTGTGTGTACTCAAAACGCGTGAGTTTGATTCGTGTGTGAAATAAGTGTGAGTGTGTATATATTGTGACCCGAGTGTGATTTCCATATAGCGTGAGTTATTGTGTTACTAAATAACTTGTGTGTCTTGTGTATTATATCGAGAGAGTGTGAGTCCCATTTTTTGTGTTCTTATTTAAATAAGTGTGTTTACTGTAGTAAATTTCAATTTCTTGTAAGTCTTGCTTGAGGACAAGCAAGGTTTAAGTGTGAGAATTTTGATAACGCCAAAATTATACATGTTTATTGTCGTTATTTCGATCCAATGTTGTTCCATTTGTATGTAATTGTTATACGTATGTATGGTAATTCATGTACATTTGTAAAAAGTCCATTGTGAATGAATAAATGAAGACCAATAGCGAAAACAGAGTTAAAACGAAGATTGAATGCGTAAAACAGCCCAAAACCACTGAAACAGGTCCAAATGCGGCGCATCTCTCTTAGATGCAGCGCATCTTTACACCAAATAACTCCCGACAGTTTCAGATGCGGAGCATGAAGACTTCTGGGCCAAAATAGCAACAGATGCGGCGCATCTGAGATGGATGCGGCGCATCCAAGCCAGATGCGGCGCATCTGACCCCCTGCCGATAGTCCTGAGTGCAGAATCGAGCTGGAATCTACTAAACGTAAAGAGATGCGGCACATCCCAAAGAGATGCGGCGCATCTGGTCACTTTCTGGCCAAAATACCTAACTTTTGAGGCTATTTAATGAAGCAAATGGTTACTTACTTGAGAGACCTTCACTACTACGTTCTCCCCCAGTTTTAAGACGATTTTCAAGGTCTAAGGAAGGCTGCAAGTTAATCTCCACTCTTTCAACATCAATATTAAGCTAGGATCATTTATCGCAATTGGTACTATTGTTCTATATCTTTTTAACATGAATTCAACTTGTATTTACTGTTTCATTAGTTCTACTATGATTATGTTAGGCTAAAAGCCTTGTGTGTTTGCTTCAATGTAAGATTTATGGCTTGAGATTGTTCTATACTTTGATGTTATGCTAGTTATACATATGTTTGATTGATTTAATTATCTAGTTCAACCATAAGAACCATTGTTATGCATGTTTAGATCATTACTTCAATTATATAGATTGCAACCTATTAATGTGAGTTAACTAGGAAAACAATCTATACTTCAATACATCTAGTAATCTAGACGATTAGATACATACACTTAAGTGATTTTGTTATGTGTTTAATTCGGTAATTGAATAAGTTCCAAAGCAACATAGTTATGAAATTACCTCAAGTGATTGTTGTAATTAAGGTTTCACGTGAGTTTAACCAGGTTGAATCTAGTTAGTTAATCAATCTAAATCACCATGTTCTTTCAAGAAATCCATTGTTGTAACTATCTTTATATTCTAGTTCAATTATACGAGTTATGACTTGATTTATGTGAATTTATCAAAGGCTATAATTTGTACTTCAACACCTAGTGATCTAGACACCTATATGTGAATATAGGATGGTAATTGGATGATATTTAGGTTTTACAATCATGTAGTTTACTTAGAGTGATCTTAGTAAACTAGGTTTTATGTGAATTTAACCAAGAAAGAATCCTGTTGATTAAACATAGTTCTTAAGTTCATAGATATTGTGAAATTGATATAAACTACTCTATTGTAACTATCGCATAACGGTTTTAATTATAAAAGAACAAATCCTGTCATCTATCAAGCATAGAAGTAAACACCGCATTCTCATTCTTGTTAATTATTATTTTTATTTACTGTTTCGTTAAACAAAAACACAACTTTAATTATAAACCCCCTTTTTAGAATAATTAATTGTGGTAAAATCATTTAAACAAACTTCTCCCTGTGGATCGAACTGGTCAATTTACTTGCTAGTTACTACATGATCGGGTTTTAGTTGCCTGTATTATGTGTTAATTATTAAGCATATTGTCTACATTTTAAAGGTTACGTCTTGACACATCAGTATATATAATACTTTTGACCCCATATAAGTAGTGCCTCCAAGTCTTTAATGCAAAAACAACCGCACCTAATTCCAAATCATGCGTCGTATAATTTTGTTCGTGAATCTTTAATTGTCTAGATGCATAAGCAATCACCTTCGTTCGTTGCATTAATACACAACCGAGACCTTGCTTTGATGTGTCACAATAAATCACAAAATCATCATTCCCTTCAGGCAATGATAATATAGGTGCCGTAGTTAGCTTTTTCTTCAATAATTGAAACGCCTTCTCTTGTTCATCCTTCCATTCAAATTTCTTCCCTTTATGCATTAATGCAGTCAAAGGGTTTTGCTATTTTGGAGAAATCTTGGATGAATCTTCTGTAGTAACCAGCCAATCCTAAAAATTGACGTATATGCTTCGGAGTTTTTGGGGTTTCTCACTTTTCAACGGTTTCGATCTTTGCCGGGTCCACCTGGATACCTTCTTTGTTCACTATGTGACCGAGGAATTGAACTTCTTCCAACCAAAATGCACACTTTGAAAACTTAGCGTACAGTTTTTCTTTCCTCAATACTTCTAGCACTTTTCTCAAATGTTCTTCGTGCTCTTGATCATTCTTTGAGTAAATAAGTATGTCATCGATGAAAACAATGACAAACTTGTCAAGATATGGCCCACACACTTGGTTCATAAGGTCCATGAACACAGCTGGTGCGTTAGTCAATCCAAACGGCATAACCATAAACTCGTAATGACCATAACGCGTCCTAAAATCAGTTTTTGGAATATCATCCTCCTTTACTCGCATTTGATGATATCCAGAACGTAAATCGATCTTCGAATAAACCGACGAGCCTTGTAGTTGATCAAATAAGTCGTCAATTCTCGGCAGTGGATAACGGTTTTTGATGGTAAGTTTGTTCAACTCTCTGTAGTCAATACATAACCTAAATGTACCATCCTTCTTCTTGACAAACAAAACAGGAGCTCCCCATGGTGATGTGCTTGGTCGAATGAAACCACGTTCTAATAGTTCTTGCAGTTGGCTTTGCAGTTCTTTCATCTCGCTGGGTGCGAGTCTATAAGGAGCACGAGCTATTGGTGCAGCTCCTGGTGCAAGATCTATTTGAAATTCAACAGATCGATGTGGAGGTAGTCCCGGTAATTCTTTCGGAAATACATCGGGAAATTCTTTTGTGATGGGAACATCATTGATGCTCTTTTCTTCAGTTTGTACTTTCTCGACGTGTGCTAGAACAGCATAGCAACCTTTTCTTATCAGTTTTTGTGCCTTCAAATTACTAATAAGATGTAGCTTCGTGTTGCCCTTTTCTCCGTACACCGTTAAGGGTTCTCCTTCTTCTCGTATAATGCGAATTGCATTTTTATAACATACGATCTCTGCTTTCACCTTCTTCGGCCAGTCCATGCCAACTATTACATCAAAACTCCCTAACTCTACTGGTATCAAATCAATCTTAAATATTTCGCTACCCAGTTTAATTTCTCGATTCCGGCATGTATAATCTGCTGAAATTAATTTACCGTTTGCTAATTCGAGTAAAAATTTACTATCCAACGGCGTCAATGGACAACTTAATTTAGCACAAAAATCTCTACTCATATAGCTTCTATCCGCACCCGAATCAAATAAAACGTTAGCAGATTTATTGTCAATAAAAACATACGCGTAACAAGCTCCGGGTCTTCCTGTGCCTCTGCCGCATTAATATTGAAAACTCTTCCACGGCCTTGTCCATTTGTGTT
The DNA here is from genome assembly GCF_046630445.1 of Rutidosis leptorrhynchoides. Lineage (NCBI taxonomy): Eukaryota > Viridiplantae > Streptophyta > Magnoliopsida > Asterales > Asteraceae > Rutidosis > Rutidosis leptorrhynchoides. The sequence goes on from NC_092334.1 coordinate 201,114,988, forward strand.
CTCCTGGTTCGGGCAATTTCTAATAATGTGGCCCGGTTTTCCACATTTATAACAAACTACATTGGCATAACTTGCTCCGACACTACTTGCTCTGCCATTACTCGTTCCGACACCATTAGTTCCTTTCGTTCTATTAACCCCTGGTCCGTAGACCTCACACTTCGCCGCGCTATGACCATTTCTTTTACACTTGTTGCAAAATTTGGTGCAGAACCCCAAGTGATACTTTTCACACCTTTGGCATAGCTGCTTCTGATTGTTGTTGTTGTTGCGGTTGTTATTGTTGTTGGGATGATTGTTGTAGTTGTTGTTGTTGTTGTTGTTGTTGTTGTTTTTGTTGTTGTTGTTGTTGTTGTTGTTGTTGTTGTTGTTGTTGTTGTTGTTGGGCCGTTTGTTGTAGTTGCGATTTATGTTGCGATTGTTGGGATAGTTGTTGCGATTATTGTTGTAATTTCTGTTGTTGTTGTATTGGTGATTCTTATAACCATTTTCCTCGCACTTTCTTTTGACTTGCTTCACATTGGCCTCTTCAGCCGCCTGTTCTTTAATTCTTTCCTCAATCTGGTTCACTAGTTTGTGAGCCATTCTACATGCCTGTTGTATGGAGGTGGGCTCGTGTGAACTTATATCTTCTTGGATTCTTTCCGGTAATCCTTTCACAAACGCGTCGATCTTCTCTTCCTCATCTTCGAACGCTCTCGGACACAATAGGCACAATTCTGTGAATTGTCTTTCGTACGTGGTAATATCAAATCCTTGGGTTCGTAACCCTCTAACTTCTGTCTTGAGCTTATTGATCTCGGTTCTGGGACGGTACTTCTCATTCATCAAGTGCTTGAATGCTGACCACGGTAGTGCGTAAGCATCATCTTGTCCCACTTGCTCTAGATAGGTATTCCACCATGTTAACGCAGTATCTGTGAAGGTATGCGTAGCGTACTTCACTTTGTCCTCTTCAGTACACTTACTTATGGCAAACACCGATTCGACCTTCTCGGTCCACCGTTTCAATTCGATCGATCCTTCGGTTCCATCAAATTCCAAAGGTTTGCAGGCAGTGAATTCTTTGTAGGTGCATCCTACACGATTTCTTGCGCCGTTAGCTGCATTGCTAGATTCGGAGTTATTGTTGGTATGTATCGTAGCCTGTACTGTGGCTATGTTTGCAGCAAAAAAGGTACGAAATTCCTCTTCGCTCATATTCATGGTTTGTCGAGTAGTCGGTGCCATTTCCTTCAAATAGTCAAATGAAACAAGTTAATCATACAGAATATTAAGAGTGGTCAATAGTATCTCGTAGCATAATATGAAGTCATTTATAAAAGCTTTTTCTTCATATTAGCGTTTTATAAGTTTGAATTCGGGTAGTACCTACCCGTTAAGTTCATACTTAGTAGCTAATATACAATTCAACTACTACAATTCTATATGAAAAACTGATTATTATAATATTTTGCGTTCAAACTTTTACACAATATTTTACAAACTTACAATACCGCTTATTTTACATATAGCATGAAACATAGCACACAATAACTTTGATACAAGATAGTTGTGAAGATAATTCTAGCTAGTACACAAGTCATTCAGTAAAGGCAATAAAGACACGTAATTCATACGTCCAGAAACAAGTCATGCATTCTGGTTTTACTAATACCACTTCCCATCCTTGGTTTTGTGGAACATAACCATTGTGACCGATAGTAATACAATGTGTTGTAACGTCGTCAAAAGGATGAAGGTTACGTAATGACCAACAGTCTTGTAATAACCTAAAAACCTCATTTCTTACCCCAATTACCGACTCCGTCACTTGTGGGAATGTTTTGTTTAATAGTTGTAGCCCGATGTTCTTGTTCTCACTTTGGTGAGAAGCGAACATTACTAAGCCATAAGCATAACATGCTTCTTTATGCTGCATGTTAGCCGCTTTTTCTAAATCACGAAGTCCTATATTCGGATATATTGAGTCAAAATAATTTCTTAACCCGTTGCGTAAAATAGCATTTGGGTTCCCCGCAATATATGCGTCAAAGTAAACACATCGTAACTTATGGATTTCCCAACGTGGTATCCCCTATCTTTCGAACGAAAGCCTTTTATAAATCAAGGCATTCTTGGAACGTTCTTCGAATGTCTTACAAACTGATCTCGCCTTAAATAGTTGTGCCGAGGAATTCTGACCGACTCTAGACAAGATTTCATCAATCATGTCTCCGGGTAGGTCTCTTAAAATATTGGGTTGTCTATCCATTTTGTGTTTTTAAACTGTAAAATAGACAAGAGTTAGATTCATAAAAAAAATACTTATTAATACAAGCAATTTTTACATATATCATAAAGCATAAGCACACTATATTACATATATTACACCACACGAATACAACTATCTTATTCCGACTCGCTCGTTTCTTCTTCTTCGGTTTTGGTTCATTTTGCCAAGTTTCTAGAGATATATGATGTTCCCCTAATACGAGCCGTCGTTTTTCACATTGGTTTTTAAAAACCTGGTGGTTTAGAGGTTCCCGGGTTATTGTCACAACTTAAGAAATACGGGTGTTGACGATACATATAAAGTTCATCGGGTTTGGAATCAAATTTCTCTATTTTTATGCCCTTTCCCTTATTGTTCTCTTTTGCCTTATTAAATTGTGTTGGGGTAATTTCTATAACATCATCGGAATCCTTGTCGGGATCCGATTCATCGGAGAATTGGTAATCCTCCCAATACTTTGCTTCCTTGGCAGAAACACCATTGACCATAATTAACTTTGGTCGGTTGGTTGAGGATTTTCTTCTACTTAACCGTTTTATTATTTCCCCCACTGGTTCTATTTCTTCTTCCGGTTCCGATTCTTCTTCAGTTTCGATTCTTCTTCCGGTTCCGACTCTTCTTCCGGTTCCTCTTCGGGAACTTGTGAATCAGTCCACGAATCATTCCAATTTACATTTGACTCTTCATTATTATTAGGTGAGTCAATGGGACTTGTTCTAGAGGTAGACATCTATCACATAATATCAAACAAATTAAGAGATTAATATATCACATAATATTCACATGTTAAAAATATATAGTTTCCAACAAAATTTGTTAAGCAATCATTTTTCAAGTAAACACGGTCGAAGTCCAGACTCACTAATGCATCCTAACAAACTCGATAAGACACACTAATGCAAAATTCTGGTTCTCTAAGACCAACGCTCGGATACCAACTGAAATGTCCCGTTCATATTGATTATAAACGTTCCATATTAATTGATTTCGTCGCGAGGTTTTGACCTCTATATGAGACGTTTTTCAAAGACTGCATTCATTTTTAAAACAACCATAACCTTTATTTTATCGATAAAGGTTTAAAAAGCATTACGTAGATTATCAAATAATGATAATCTAAAATGTACCGTTTACACACGACCATTACATAATGGTTTACAATAAGAATATATTACATCAAAAATAAGTTTCTTGAATGCAGTTTTTACATAATATCATACAAGCATGGACTCCAAATCTTGTCCTTATTTTAGTATGCAACAGCGGAAGCTCTTAATAATCACCTGAGAATAAACATGCTTAAAACGTCAACAAAAATGTTGGTGAGTTATAGGTTTAACCTATATATTATCAAATCATAATAATAGACCACAAGATTTCATATTTCAATATACATCCCATACATAGAGATAAAATTCATTCATATGGTGAACACCTGGTAACCGACATTAACAAGATGCATATATAAGAATATCCCCATCATTCCGGGACACCTTTCGGATATGATATAAATTTTGAAGTACTAAAGCATCCGGTACTTTGGATGGGGTTTGTTAGGCCCAATAGATCTATCTTTAGGATTCGCGTCAATTAGGGTGTTTGTTCCATAATTCTTAGATTACCAGACTTAATAAAAAGGGGCATATTCGATTTCGATAATTCAACCATAGAATGTAGTTTCACGTACTTGTGTCTATTTTGTAAATCATTTATAAAATCTGCATGTATTCTCATCCCAAAAATATTAGATTTTAAAAGTGGGACTATAACTCACTTTCACAGATTTTTACTTCGTCGGGAAGTAAGACTTGGCCACTGGTCGATTCATGAACCTATAATAAATATGTACATATATATCAAAGTATATTCAAAATATATTTACAACACTTCTAATACATTTTGATGTTTTAAGTTTATTAAGTCAGCTGTCCTCGTTAGTAACCTACAACTAGTTGTCCAACATTAGATGTACAGAAAAAAAAATTGATATATATTATCTTGAATCAATCCACGACCCAGTGTATACACGTCTCGGGCTAGATCACAACTCAAAGTATATATATTTTTGGAATCAACCTCAACCCTGTATAGCTAACTCTCACATTACTGCATATAGAGTGTCTATGGTTGTTCCAAATAATATATACACATAGGTCGATATGATATGTCAAAACATTTGCATACGTGTCTATGGTATCCCAAGATTACATAATATATTAGAATACATGTATAATACATTATAAGTTAGCTAGGATATGATTAATATAGATTTGTTACCAATTTTCACGTTGCTACAACAAGAAAAATTATCCAATCTTGTTTTACCCATAACTTCTTCATTTTAAATCCGTTTTGAGTGAATCAAATTGCTATGGTTTCATATTGAACTCTATTTTATGAATATAAACAGAAAAATTATAAGTTTATAGTCAGAAATATAAGTTACAAGTCATTTTTGTAAAGGTAGTCATTTCAGTCGAAAGAACGACGTCTAGATGACCATTTTAGAAAACATACTTCCACTTTGAGTTTAATCATGATTTTTGGATATAGTTTCATGTTCATAAGAAAAATTATTTTCCCAGAAGAACAACTTTTAAATCAAAGTTTATCATAATTTTTAATTAACTAACCCAAAACAGCCCGCTGTGTTACTACGACGGCGTATGTCCGGTTTTATAGTGTTCTTCGTGTTTCCAGGTTTTAAATCATTAAGTTAGCATATCATATAGATATAGAACATATATTTAGTTGATTTTAAAAGTCAAGTTATAAGGATTAACTTTTGTTTGCGAACAAGTTTAGAATTAACTAAACTATGTTCTAGTGATTACAAGTTTAAACCTTCGAATAAGATAGCTTTATATGTATGAATCGAATGATGTTATGAGCATCATTACTACCTCAACTTTTCTGGATAAAGCTACTGGAAATAAAAAAAATGGATCTAGCTTCAAATGATCCTTGGATGGCTTGAAAGTTCTTGAAGCAGAATCATGACACGAAAACAAGTTCAAGTAAGATTTCCACTCGAAATAAGATTGTTATAGTTATAGAAATTGAATCAAAGTTTGAATATGAGTATTACCTTGTATTAGAAAGATATCTTACTGTAAATAAGAAATATTTCTTGAGGTTGGATGATCACTCTACAAGATTGGAAGTAAGCTAGCAAACTTGGAAGTATTCTTGATTTTATGAAACTAGAACTTGTAGAATTTATGAAGAACACTTAGAACTTGAAGATAGAACTTAAGAGAGATCAATTAGATGAAGAAAATTGAAGAATGAAAGTGTTTGTAGGTGTTTTTGGTCGTTGGTGTATGGATTAGATATAAAGGATATGTGATTTTGTTTTCATGTAAATAAGTCATGAATGATTACTCATATTTTTGTAATTTTATGAGATATTTCATGCTAGTTGCCAAATGATGGTTCCCACATGTGTTAGGTGACTCACATGGGCTGCTAAGAGCTGATCATTGGAGTGTATATACCAATAGTACATACATCTAAAAGCTGTGTATTGTACGAGTACGAATACGGGTGCATACGAGTAGAATTGTTGATGAAACTGAACGAGGATGTAATTGTAAGCATTTTTGTTAAGTAGAAGTATTTTGATAAGTGTCTTGAAGTCTTTCAAAAGTGTATGAATACATATTAAAACACTACATGTATATACATTTTAACTGAGTCGTTAAGTCATCGTTAGTCGTTACATGTAAGTGTTGTTTTGAAACCTTTAGGTTAACGATCTTGTTAAATGTTGTTAACCCAATGTTTATAATATCAAATGAGATTTTAAATTATTATATTATCATGATATTATGATGTATGAATATCTCTTAATATGATATATATACATTAAATGTCGTTACAACGATAATCGTTACATATATGTCCCGTTTTAAAATCATTAAGTTAGTACTCTTGTTTTTACATATGTAGTTCATTATTAATATACTTAATGATATGTTTACTTATCATAATATCATGTTAACTATATATATATATATATATATATATATATATATATATATATATATATATATATATATATATATATATATATATATATATCCATATATATGTTATCATATAGTTTTTACAAGTTTTAACGTTCGTGAATCACCGGTCAACTTGGGTGGTCAATTGTCTATATGAAACCTATTTCAATTAATCAAGTCTTAACAAGTTTGATTGCTTAACATGTTGAAAACACTTAATCATGTAAATAACAATTTCATTTAATATATATATAAACATGAAAAAGTTCGGGTCACTAAAAATGCACTCTCTTTGTTACTAATTTCTTTTAGCCTATATGATGGCCAAAAATTTAAAGATGCAAGTGATAAGTAAGAAGATTTATTTCAACTATAGTAAGTTCACCCATTCTTCATTTTTCTTTATAATTATAGTAACTGTACATGATGTTTCAGGAATGTGACCCTGTAGGGATTGTTGATGAAGAAGGTGTTTCCGATTAGTATGGTTCAAAACGTTTGTAGTTTTTTGATATGTAAGCAAGGTGTCCTCATTCACGGTTTTAACTATAATGTGGGCATCAACTGATTATCGATAGCCATGATAGTAATATGATTTTAAATGCTAATTTGCAACAATTCATGTTCTTGGAATATTTGTTTGCAATATTGGCAGTATGTTAAAAAGTATATACACAGAAAAAAGTGCCAATATTGACCCATTTACATATTGATGGATGGATTTCAATTCTGCGTCCTAATACCTTAAATTTGATATCCCATTAATTGTACTTTGACTCTTGCGTACATACAACAAGAAATGTGGCTATATATTTTGACCCATTTACATACGGGTGATGATATGTACACAACTCATTTTTGTTATGTACACAACCATCATGCTTTACAGTGTTGTACAGTACAACACTGTTAAGCATGATGGTTGTGTACATAACAAATTAGGTTTTGTACATATCACTCCCTTTTACATATTGATGGATGTATTTAGATTAATTTATTTCAAGAAAGTCTTGAAACATTTGCAGTTTTAATTTACAATTATGATAATGATAAAATAATAGATAAGTGTTGGTTTTGTTTCAAGCTATTACACAAAGTCTTCAACCATCTCGAGTTTTTCACAAATTTTTCAGTGAATCATTTTAACTTCAAGTTCCAACCACGACACTAAAAGTTTCAAGCTAACATATACGTAGTACCTGTTATATAACCCTAAACTGTATATATGATAAATTACAATTACTCCTAATAACAAGTAATTGTTTTTTTTAATTATGGGTGAGTGCTTTGTGACAAGAACCCATTTGCATATGATCAGTTACTTTAAGCATAGATTTAGTAAGACATACAAAAAATACTAACACGTAAGATTAGAAGCCCTGAAGAGTGTACACAAAACAACACTTAAAATGATAGAAATTCAGTGAAATATCAACATCCTTGGCCTAATCGGGGATCTAAGCAAACCCGATTATGCAACTATTTCATACAAGAATACTAAAATATTGAACCGTGGAACAAATCGTGCAACGTACGGCTTTGCCCACTAGTATCCACTAATTCTTTTTGACAAATTCATTTAAATCTGTGTATTAATAGTTTGTACAGTGCAAATAATGATGCATTAGTTAAATGGATTTATCAAAAATTTAAGTGAAATTATCACCGCCCATATATAAAAGATAAGTACACCTAATCACACAATATGAAAAAAGGCAAAACCACAACTAAGAACTTAAAAATCCCAATCAAACAACCACGACATCCACATAAATTAAAGCAATCAAGACACGAAACATGGCTAATCACGAAAAACATGAACTTCCATACCACACGATCGCACAAAGTGAGACCACAGATCCGAAAGCCAATTCAACCAATCTAACTTGCGCCCTTTCACTCTAGCGGAAATCCATTCAAACGACTTTAATTGAATCTCCATTAAAGAGTTTTAAAAAATCTTAGTGTTTTTTTTTCCTTTTTTTTTTTTGGCAAAAATAAAAAAAGCTTATATAAATACGGTAAACGTTTTCGAATAGAAAACATCTTCAACAAAGATACAAGAGAAAACCCAACGAAACTAACAAACTATCTAAACCGAGCACCCATAACCATAACGAAACTAAAAAACTAACCGGAACGCTTTCAATAAACTAACAAATTCATCAAGACCTTTTTTCGTGCACTAAAGGAAGAGTTAACAACACTTGCTCTTTATACAACATTAGCAATAGAAAAACATTTAAGACCTTTTTAGTTGTTTCAGCTCTGTATAAATATGTCATTTATAAGCTTAACATCTCTTAACCAAACCCACTGGCTCAACTTGAATCAACACAACCATGACAACCAATAACTCATTTTCAACTGTTTTTATTGCTATGACTATTAAGGCACAAGTTTACAACCCGAGTGGCCGCACCAGCTGACCACTACAACCAACACGCACACGTGAGATTGGGTATTTATGGTTGTAGATATACACTAGTTATTATTTCCATTAGTCCATACATATAAAGGTTATTTCATTTATAAAAACTTCGGTTGCAAATAAATTACACCACAGAAAACAGTACTGTAACACGCATATAGATACAAAAGCTTATTTATTGAAAAATTAGCAAAGAACACATCAACCGAGGGGGCAGTACTCAAGCAACACCAAGGAGCTTCTTGATATCCTTCTGCAATGTAGAAGAAGACAAACAAAAACATGAGTTTTCTAGGGTTTGATCGTTATAAAGATTATGTTATTAAGTTGAGTTTCACCTCGATGCTGAGCGGAGTAGTGGTTGGAGCATAACGATCAACGACTTTTCCTTCGCTATCAACTAAAAATTTAGTGAAGTTCCACTTGATGCTATCACCAAGAAGCCCTCCTTTGCTTGATCTCAAAAAAGTGTACAACGGGTCGGACGCTTTTCCATTCACATCAACCTACACTCGTCGAAAATTCCATTTAACGAACAAAATAATAATAATAATAAGTTAATATCAAGACCGTACACTACATCAAGTCTTTCAACAAATTCTGGTTAGTTTCAATAGATGTGGCAAAATGGGTATGCTAGTCAGGTTGAGTAAAAGGTCAACATGATTACAGGTTGAAACAACTTAAAATGGTTTAGGTCAACTCGAAAAACTATTTAGGGGGCTGCCTCTGTGTGTGTGTGAATCTGTCCACATTCTGTCCTGGGAAAATGAAAGAAAGTGTCCTGGGAAAATGAAAGAAAGTGCTGATGTGACGCTGATGTGTCGTGTGAGGAATGGTGTCATGGTTGAGACTACTCTTAATATGATTAAAATGCCATTGTATTACATATGTACTAGAGCGTTCTTTTAACAGAATTCATCCAACCCATTTATCGCATTTCCCGAACTTGTTGACCTATCTAAGATCACATATATCGGCCAATTCAAAGAATAAATGGGTCGAAATGACAACCTTTATCTTTCAAACCCAAAATACAAACCTTTCCAAAGACGGGATACTCGGCTTTAAATCGAGTGCAAACAAACTCCTGAATTTCTTCATTACTTCCGGGCTCTTGCCCATTAAATTGATTCGATGGAAACGCAAGAATCTCAAGACCTATAAAATAAATAAAAATAACTCAAATTTACAACAAGCCCTTCCAAATTTTTAAAGAAAAACAAACAAACACCTAAAGTATACTGAAGATCACGAACCTTGATCTTTGTACCTCTGGTACAGAGTAGTCAGCTCAGGGTAATTAGAGTTCGTAAAGCCACTGTGAAACGAAAACAAACGATTAGATCACAGTTGTAATAGTATTATTAGTATCACGATTACGAAAAGATGTTTAGAATTTGAAGCTCACCATTGTGATGCAACGTTAACAATCAACAAGACCTTTCCCCTAAACTTGCTAAGATTCACTTCTTGGCCCTTTGCATCCTGAAAGAATATCAAACCAACGAACTATATAATTACTCTTTCTTTTTTTTTCTTTTTTTTTTTTTGGCAAAAAACAAGATATTAAATTTTTAAATCAGAAGATAATAAGTAGATATGAAGTGTTACTATTGATACAGACCACCATTGTACAATTGATACAGATCTTATTGTAACAAAATACGCCACACATTTGCACCAATAAACACAACACCAACCGATATACCAACAAACATTGAAATTTACACCATACACCAAATGACCAACCAAACACGTGAGACACGAACTTGCGGGCATAGCCCAACGGTTCCCCATGTACTTTGTGTCATGGGATAGGGAGAGGTCATGGGTTCGATCCTTAGGGATCCTTAGGGATGACATGATTTTCTTTAAACCAATTGAATACCAATAATGGTGGTATATATTGACCCTATAGGGAGGTTTTACCGGATTCGTTCACGGACCTCTACCCGGACCACTGCCCGAATGGATGTGTTCCCGGGTACCGTCGATCGGGTTCGGGTTTCCGCCCGAACGTGTGTGTTACGTGCAAATGATGAGGGTCGTTGAAATAAATGATTAACTGATGCCAAAAAATCGTCGTTCAAAAAAAAAAAAAAAAAACACGCGAGACACACCCAACTCAAACTCAATCTTCAACTACCTCTAAAAGACGTCGTTCGAGAACACCAATATAATTACTTTCAATAAAAGTGTTGTACATCGTTAATGAATATGTATACTAACTGATTCAAGAAACAATCTTTCTAGATAGCAATATAAAAACACACACAAATAAAATGATCAAGTTCAAATATTTTATGCATAACCTAAACAATTTAGTTTGGCACATCAATCAATTAGGCTCATTTCAAAGACATGTTAACTATTAAGTAACATGAAGTAAACAAACGCAAATAACAAGATCAAGATCAAATTTTTACATCTAAAGATACCCACTCATAATTTAACTATACCATTAATCAATCAGCTTCATATAAAATCCTAAAATCTAATAAACAGACACAAATCTTAATTTTCGCCTACAAACCCACAACGTTAGGTCATTCAAGGTGTCTGGGCAAGCTTATTTCAAGGGCATATAAGTAATTTAAGGAGGAAGTATACTCATGAGCTTAAGGCATCAATCAAAATTAAACAACTAAAAATTACATAAATACCAATTAATAAGTAAATCAAATTATAAAATTGTTTATACCCAATCAATAAAAGTAATTTCAAACCATAAAATAAAACTTATATCAGCTAACCAGTAGAGAATAAAGTTTGGATTTTTATCACCCACAAAGCCAAAATGAACCTTTAATTAAATGAATATCACTTGAAAACCCTAAAAATGAAATAAACAAACCTTAACACTGAAATCATAAACTGATTGCTTCGATTGAGTAGCCATTGATTGAACTGATCTTAAACCTAACACCGGGGTTTTGTTGTTACTACAGAATCTTGTAGAAAACCAAGATCTTTTCGAACCTATTGGATTAGAAATTATAGACACAGATGAAATTTGAAGATAATTTGTGATGGTTTTTGTAGGAAAGATCAAATTTTGAGGGGTTATGATATTGGTGAAAACACGAGCTGATGAATACATAATCTGGGTTCTGTATATTTATATAAATCCTGTACGTAGGATGATTGTGAAAAAATAACAAAATGTTGGCAAAAAGGGATTATTTTTATTTTTTAAAAGGCACTATTTGATATTTTTTGTGTTAAATTTTTTTGTGCGTGTGGATATTGCGATGGATACGTGGGCATTTGCGGTGTGATGACGTGGCAGTTAGTATGATGTATGAATGAGTGTAAACCGTATTTTGTTTGAAAGTGTGAACGCACATATATTATCAGGAATTCACGATTTATTCGTTTCCACTTTTATAGAAAACGAACGGCTGAATAGAAGAATCCTAACTTTAACAGGAACTCCCGTTTAATATTTAATAGAAAAAATAGAATAGAAAATAGAAAATATAAGTAGAATTGACTTGAAAACAATAATTTAATTGATTGATTAGTTAATTAAAATTAAAACTAAAACTAAAATTAATTAAACTTGGCTCTTGCAACTTTCTGTCAAGTCATGGGAGGTTGACATAGTAAAAAGAAAAAAGAAAAGATTCGGGATGTGTTTTCAAAGGGATACATTCAAAGAAGTGATGTTTTAATCCATGTATTTTCGAATGATACAGTAATTGTTTGCACATTTTTCAACGAGTCTTATCAAAATGATAAGATTTGGGTGTTTAGGTTACGAAGATAAATTGTGTAAGTGAATAAAAACTTGTAATGATTAGTGTGGTCACTTTTCGTGTTACTTGACTTTTTGTATTTTTTGGATGAGTAGGACGTGTTACTTTGTTGAATGGAGTATTGGTGGTGTTACTTTTTGGTGTTAATATGGAGTATTGTGATGATGTGTTAAAATCTAATTGGGTTAAGTATTAAATGAGGATAAAAATAATATTTTTAAATTAATAATAATAATAAAAAAGAAACAGCCGTGACCTCCCTCGTTTCTTCTCCCCAAACGCCAAACTGACGCCACCAGGTGCCGCCTGGTTACGGCCATTTTCCGGCGTTTCTGGTGCCAAGTGGACAAGTAACGGGGTCACTTAGGACCCGTTACGAATGGTCTAAGAGGGTTCTATCATCTTTATTGGCGATTTTTCAAAGGTAGCTTTTCATGAAATGCTTTACGCCACCAAGAGATATTGAGTACATGTGTGTTGAACACAATATGTATTAGTCAAGTATGTAGAATGAGTCATTTCATTCTTCTTGCCTCCTATGTGTGTTGAACACAATATGTATTAGTCAAGTATGTAGAATGAGTCATTTCATTCTTCTTGCCTCCTATTTGTAGAGATGAAATACAATCTTTTGAAGCATTTGTGGAGTTTCCATGCATTATGGAAAGATTCTTTGACTTTCTATAAGTGGGTCTTTGCAAGCGAAAGCAATGTTGTCTCTTGCCTTAGTTAGTAAAGGTGGCGGCCAAGCTAGTTTAGCTCTCTTTTGTTTGACTTTTGCAAACCGAGGTTCGGTGCACTCTACTCGATGCCACTGCTTCGTTACTTCACTCTTTCGCAAGCATTTGCTCTTCTGTTGCTTCGTGAAGGTTTATTTGACGAAGCGGTCTTTAATTATACGAAAGATGAAGTGTACTCCCGAAGGTGGGGTACACTATCAAGCCCCACAGTTTAAGTTAATGGAATTCCTCTTTCTTTTTTGGTGGAGGGTATAATCGTCTATTCCTGGTGTGATTATCAAGGGTTTATTTAGACTTGATTGATGGGATAGTTGCTACTTTATGTAATAAGGCTTGTCTATGAATAAATATTCTTTCACCGTTTATCAATTTTCATCTTTTCCTCCGATCAGAGTATTATCTTCTCTTGCCGTTAATCAAGGTACTATCGTTGTGTTTCTTCTTTTGTTTTTGTAATGCTAAGTTACGCAATCCATTCCAGCAATGTTACTCTGTCCATCCTTTCAAGTTTAATATGAACCCTATCGTTGTCGGATGGAGATATGATTATTCCGCCAGAAGGAAAAACAATCTTAGGATTTTCTGGTGAATATGTTGGGATGTATGTGTCAGTTTTTACATAATGTAATGTGAGGTTCCCAATTTCGTCATTTTACCTAGAGCGTGATGAGTTATTTTAAAGTGAACGTTTTTATCTTCCACCCTTTTGCCACCAACAATATCATGGCTTTCGAAGTCATGTGCAGGGCTTATGGAGGTAAGCTTTCTGTTAATCTTTTCGAGTGCTTTTTTCAAACTGGTGATGTCGGGGATTGGGTCACCATAGCAAAAAGAAAGAGAAAGAAGGGAGATTCCTCAAATTCGTCTGTCTGTTTCTCTTCCAATAGTCTTGAGGTTAGGAATCGAAAATCCTCTTTTGTGTATGTCAAGAAGTCATTCTTTTTCCCTAGTACCACCCTTTTGTCTGTGATTTGAAAATGGCAGTTGTACCTCATCAGTATAGGGATCCTATCCCCGAGGGTTTTCATGATAACACTAATTTCAAGAGAATATGCCACCATTCTATTTAAGCTGTGGATGGCATAGATATGGGAACAGGGGCAAGAAATGCCTGTAATTTTATATGGGGATAAGAGTATGTTTTGTTCCTTTGTTCCTTTGTTCCTTCTTTTTTTATTGTTCTCAACTTATATGTTGCCATGCGTTTAAAGAGATGTCTCTAAGAAATGCTATCAAGTCTCAAGGCGTGAAGGATATGACGTTGCTGCTCGTGCCGTTTCGACCATTGTTAAAGGTGTTGGTTCTCCTAGTTGCTCCGGTTACATTGAGATTCAAAGAAAACCACTGATTGAGAAGCTAGAGGTTAGCTGATAACGCCCAAATTATACATAATTTACAAGTAATTAGAGGCGTTATCTTGGAATTTAAAACAACACTTTTAATACTTTTATGATCAAAAGTTAATAAATATGGTAAAAAGGTATTTTGATGTGTTTGTTTAGTGAACGTGATTAAACAAGATAAAAACAGGAAAAAAGCATAAAATGCAGTAAAGCCGCCAGCTGAAATGAGTAAAGCCGTCGGCTAGAGTGAAGAAATTCCAGAAAGTTCCAGAATCAAGCCAGAAATCGAAGAACTTGAAGCCCAAGAAAAATACAAAGTTAGCCGCCGGTTCCATCACCTTAAGCCGTGTTTGTACGTAACGCCCAAGTCAAGCTAAATAAGGAAGTAAAACTGTTTTTGAATTATTAGAGGTTAAATTACTTATGTAAGCGCGAATCATGTGGACAGATCTGTTGGGTTTTGACAAACCCCACCCTACATTAATTGAGGTGCATGTTACTTCGTAAACGATACACTTGGTCGGTGTAGATTATTATAGGGTAAAAGGAAGACTAGTGGGATACCATGCGCCGTGTTAAGCTTCATAATTCGAGTGCTCACGAGATGCATACACTTTAGAAACTTTTATTGCTAAATATCGTGGTTTACAAACTTGAAACTAGACATTATTGTTGTCTTACAACCATCTAAAACAGGACATAGTTGTTGTCTGCAAAGATTTGAAACATGACATTTTGTTGTCTGCAAATGTAATAACCCGCATTTTTCCATTAATTTATTTTTAACGCCCGTCTTTTTTTTAAATTAATGTCTTTCGTTGTCTAGATTCGTATCCTCCATTGATTAGCGTTTTAATATTCCCGTTATTTAATTATAACACATCTCGTTTACTCTAGCGTATTTAAAATAATTCGTTCGGTTAATTCACGCACCCGCTTTTAAACTCGAGGGACTAAAGTTGCCAAGTGGGCAAACTAGTGACTATGTCAACTAGTCAACCCACTCTTCCCCACCATTCATTCACCACCCACCTCCCCCACCTCTCTTTTCTCTCTAGTTCAAGAACACCATTTTTCTCTCAATTCATTCATTCAGTATCTAAATCCAAATCAAGAAGCTAGCATCAAAACAAATTGTACTTTTGTGATCCTTGCATCATCCTCTACAATTTGGTACCAATTTTATAGCTTGGGGTAAGCTTTTCAAAATCTCTAATTTTCATAAATTAGACCTTTAAACTTAAAAGTGTGTTAGGTAGTGTCTATGGCTCGAGTCTAACATGAATATGTGATTTATTTGCTCGATCTCGTTATTTTGCATAAACTAGCATGAACTTGAAAAAGGGTTTGTTTAATCTTGAGTTTTGGGTGATTTAATGTTGTTAAATGTTAAAGCTCATGTATTAAAAGTGTTACTAGCATCATTAGCTTCGTTTTGGTATGTAGGTTGACTTGGAAAAACTTCATTAACATAAATGTTAAATTCATGATTTTTGGTTAGGGTTTGATATCTCTTAATATGAACTTTTGATGCATTGAATGCTATGAGACGTTATTTGTAAGTGGTTAGTTGTATTGTATATTTGATTACCTTCAAAACGGCATGCTATATGTGTACGTTTAACGTCCGAATTGTTAGATGCAAATTATGAACTTTGAACATTTGATAATGAACATTCTATGATCTTTCGATGTGGATTTAATTGTTGTAAATGCTAGTTTTGGTTTATTATATGTTCTTAGTTGTATCCCTCGTTAAAGTAGCTTTCCAACGATGTATGATATGTGTTTTAAGTGTTCTCGGGTCATATTTTGTGTTGTGGTGAAAATTGGTTCGAGACTTGAACATTTGAAACAGCCAGGAATCAGCTCAGGTGTATTGCCGCGGCGCGGCCAATCTTTGGCGCGGCGCGGCGTTTGCCTGGAAAGTGGGCTGTTCAATTTTGTCGTTTCACGTTTAATTCTAACTATGCTACGCACCTCCGATTAACATGTAACTTGTTCTAACATGCTCATATATGATTATATAACTCAGAAAAATTGTCCGAGACCCGACCCGAAAGTGTTGACTTTTTTGTTGACTTTGACTTGACCAATGTTGGCTTTTATTCAAACTTAACCAATCCTTTGGTTAATCGTTATAACCTTTCTCTTATACTTGATTCTTGCATGAAACTTGACAACTTGATTCGCATGCTATATAATCGAGTCATAACGAGCCACATGACTAATTGAACACATTTCGCCCGACCTTGTGTCGTAACCGGTAATTGATACAACTTATTTGTTTAGGTCAATGCGAAGCAACTTTCATTGCACAACGTTTAATTACAAGTACTTTGGCATGTAACTACGGTGAGATCATAGTCCTATCTTTTCAACAACTTTTATACTTTTAAATCATGGGATGAGAAACATATACGGTTTATACTTTTATATTTTGAACACAAGTACGAAACAAACATTCCACGCACGAGTTAGAACAAAAATCCTCAAGTCCAATTATCATCAGTTACACTTGCAGGGTGTAAGTGTAAGCGTGAACTTATGTTGTGTGGCCATACGGGTTTGACGAACCCTCATTCGGACGGTTCGCTACCGTCGGCGGATGAAATATATTTTCGAGTATAGTGTAGGTTCTAACACTATGATTCAGAGGTACCATTCAGTTAAGCCTTGATAATTGGGTGCTCGGCAAACATACAACAACTTTGGAATGCAAACGATTTGGATAATCAACTCATACAAAATCTTGTGGTTCAAAAACAATGTCTACAAATACACCTATGATTTCATCAACGTTTTTCGTTGACAGTTTTCTATATGTTTCTCAGGTTCATACTTGGCTACTTGATACATGCTTCTGCATACTTTGATTACTTACTTGGGGTCAAGCATACATGCATTCCTAAGTGATAGCACCTTTGGATTCAAACTTAATGTTTACATGCATGCGCTATTGATAGCATTCGGGACTTTCAACTTATATTATGTCGCAAGTTATTTCAATTATACTTTATAACTTTTGTAAACTTAAACTCGTTGTCGAACCGTCTGGTAACTTAAAACTTTGCAAGTCATATACGTTTCAAATGAATGCGACATAATTTTGGTCAAACGCGTCTCATTTAAGGACTAAGACCACGCAACGGGACCTAAGTTGATGGCGCCGTCAATGGCGATTTTGTTGGGTCATCACAGTTGGTATCAGGGCGTTGGTTGTAGGGATCTAGGATGTGCATTAGTGTGCCTGACAGAGTCGTTAGGACGCATTAGTGAATCTAGACTACAACCGGATAGTTAACCATTGCATTCTGACTTGCATTTGCTATAGATAGCACTTACTTGACTACTTGTGCATTTATACTTGAATCTTTCTTAAGTGAACTTCTTAATGGTACCAAATTTTCATCATACGAACTCGTACTCTGCCACTTTCGGGTAAGACACGTAAACTTAAGATTCATACGCGTAAGGAGGACGACGACTTCATTAGTTACGCTAGTTTAGGAACCTTGTCTCCCAGGTTGTGATTTACCTCCGTCCCAACTTACTATCCACGAGTACTATAAAGTTCTCACCATTATGGCAATCACTAGCCACTACCGATGTTACACCGGTGTTCTTCACTATCTACCACTTCTTGTTACTACCACCACTACTCTAGGTGAGTATCGTCATCACTGCTTATCACTACGGTTGCGTACTACTCGTTATCATAATTCGTTACTCTTTTCATACCTAAAGAAATTATTGTTTGACTCAAACCGCATTGACGTGAACAACCAGTTATACACTTCTTGAAATGTCCCGTTCATAGCGATTATAAACGTTTCATATTAATTGATTTCTTTGCGAGGTTTTGACCTCTATATGAGACGTTTTTCAAAGACTGCATTCAATTTTAAAAACAAACCATAACCTTTATTTTATCGATAAAGGTTTTTAAAGCATGACGTAGATTATCAAGTAATGATAATCTAGAATATAACGCTTTACACATGACCATTACATAATGGTTTACAATAATATTACACATCGATTAAATTCTACGAATGCAGTTTTTAAACAATATTATACAAGCATGCAGACACCAATTCCTGTTTTTATATAGCATGCAACAGCGGAAGCTTCTTAATAATCACCTGAGAATAAACATGCTTAAAACGTCAACAAAAATGTTGGTGAGTTATAGGTTTAACCTATATGTTATCAATTCATAATAATAGACCACAAGATTTCATTTTTCATAAGTAACATACAGGCATATAGCTATCTGTATAAAAATCATTCATATGGT
Source organism: Rutidosis leptorrhynchoides (assembly GCF_046630445.1). Lineage (NCBI taxonomy): Eukaryota > Viridiplantae > Streptophyta > Magnoliopsida > Asterales > Asteraceae > Rutidosis > Rutidosis leptorrhynchoides. The sequence continues at coordinate 201,133,848 of NC_092334.1, forward strand.
GAACACCTGGTAACCGACATTAACAAGATGCATATAGAATATCCCCATCATTCAGGGACACCCATCGGACATGATAAACTCGAAGTACTAAAGCATTCCAAATTCCAGAATGGGGGTTGTTAGTTCCCGTAGATCTGCCTTTAGGATTCGCGTCAATTAGGGGCCAGTTCCCTAATTCTTAGGCTACCAAACTAAAAGGGGCATATTCGATTTCGAACATTCAATCATAAAATGGAGTTTCACGTACTTGTGTCTATTTTGTAAAATATTTATAAAACTGCATGTATTCTCATCCCAAAAATATTAGATTTTAAAAGTGGGACTATAACTCACTTTCACAGATTTTTTACTTCATCGGAATTTAAGACTTGGCCACGGATCGATTCACGAACCTATAACAAATATATACATATATATCAAAGTATGATCGAAATATATTCACAATATTTTTTATTACGTTTTAATGATTTAAGTTTATTAAATTAGCGGTCCAACGTTAGTAATCTACAACTAGTTGTCCATAGTTAGATGTACAGAAATAAATCAATATATATATTATCTCGAATCAATCCACGACCCAGTGTCTACAAGTCTCAGACTCGATCACAACTCAAAGTATATATATTATTTTGGAATCAACCTCAACCCTGTATAGCTAACTCAAGCATTACTGCATATAGAGTGTCTATGGTTGTTCCAAATAATATATATATATGGGTCGATATGATATGTCAAAACATTGTATACATGTCTATGCTCTATCAAGGTTACATAATATGTTAGAGTACATGTATAATACAATATAAGTTAGTTAAGTTATAGTTAGAATAGATTTGTTACAAATTTCACGTAGCTACAACAAGCAAAAATATCCAATTTTGTTTTACCCATAACTTCTTCGTTTTAAATCCGTTTTGAGTGATTCAAGTTGCTATGGTTTCATAATGAACTGAAATTCATGAAACTAAATAGAAAAAGTATAAGTTTATAGTTGGAAATACAGGTTACAAGTCATTTTTTTAAGAGGTATTCATTTCAGTCGAAAGAACGACGTCTTGATGACCATTTTGAAAAGCATACTTCCACTTTGAGTTTAACCATGATTTTTGGATATAGTTTCATGTTCATAAGAAAAATCATTTTCCCAGAAGGATAACTTTTAAATCAAAGTTTATCATAGTTTTTAATTATCAAACCCAAAACAGCCCGCGGTGTTACTACGACGGCGTACGTCCGGTTTTACGGTGTTCTTCGTGTTTTCAGGTTTTAAATCATTAAGTTAGCATATTATATAGATATAGAACATGTGTTTAGTTGATTTTAAAAGTTAAGTTAGAAGGATTAACTTTGTTTGCGAACAAGTTTAGAGTTAACTAAACTATGTTCTAGTGATTACATGTTATAATCTTCGAATAAAATAGTTTTATATATATGAATCGAATGATGTTATGAACATCATTACTACCTCAAGTTTAGTAGGTAAACCTACTGGAAGTGACAAAAATTGATCTAGCTTCAAAGGATTCTTGGATGGCTTGAAAGTTCTTGAAGTAGAATCATGACACGAAAACAAGTTCAAGTAAGATTATCACTCGAATTAAGATAGTTTATAGTTATAGAAATCGAATCAAAGTTTGGATATGAATATTACCTTGAATAAGAAAGATAACCTACTATAATTAACAAATGTTTCTTGATCTTAGATGATTAGTTGGAATGAATTTGCAAGATTGAAAGTAAACTAGCAAACTTGAAAGGATTTTCGAAGTGTTCTTGAAGTGTTCTTCCTATGATGATTATAGCTTGATTCTTGAAGTAATTTTTGATGAATATGATGATTAGTTTACTGGAAATTTAGTTCCTAAGAGTGTGTGTGTGTGTTTAGAGAGGATTAGAAAGAGAATTGGAAGTGAAATGGATTGATTGGTGAGTGGTGAATGGGAGTGGTGAGTGGGGTTAATAGGAGTTCTAGTTAGTTGACTACTTCATGGTAGAAGTTGAATTTGATTAGTCATGCATGACATAATCAAGAGTGGAATCCCATGCTAGTTTCTATTGTTATATACCCATAGTAAGTACGTTTAGAAGCTGTGTATAATACGGGTACGAATACTGAATGACTACGAGTAGAATTGTTGATGAAAATGAATGGAAATGTAATTGTAAGCATTTTTGCTAAGTAGAAGTACTTTGATATGTGTCTTGAAGTCTTTCAAAAATGTACTAATACATCTTAATACACTACATGTATATTCATTTTAACTGAGTCGTTAAGTCATCGTTAGTCGTTACATGTAAGTGTTGTTTTTGAAAGCTTTAAGTTAACAATCTCATTTAATGTTGTTGAAAGCTTTAAATCAAATTTTAACACATTTTTAATAAAGCGATATTAACCCAAACAAAAAATTTCTAAGCTGACCTAGCAGCTCGACCCCAGCCAGGGGCTCTGCCCCTTAGACCCCGCCAGGGGTTGCCACCCCTTGGACCCCGCTATCGGGGGCGCTACCCCCGAACCCCCGTCATAATTACGATAAGTTCAAACAAGTGTGCACTCCACACTTTCCCAAACTTGTTCGATATTTATCAAGGTTATTTTGGTTAACAAATTAATCCCATTACACTTAAATCATATTGGTGACACAAATCACCAACAATGAATATATCTTAATATGATATATATACATTAAAATGTCGTTACAACGATAATCGTTACATATATCTCGTTTCGAGTTTCATAATTCAATAGTCTCATTTTATGTATATAACTCATTGTTAATATACCTAGTGAGATACTTACTTTTCATAATATCCTGTTAGCTATATACATATCCATATATATATATATATATATATATATATATATATATATATATATATATATATATATATATATATATATATATATATATATATATATATATATATATATATATATATAGTTTTTACAAGTTAACGTTCGTGAATCGCCGGTCAACTTGGGTGGTCAATTGTCTACATGAAACTCATTTCAAATAATCAAGTCTTAACACGTTTGATTGCTTAACATGTTGGAAACATTTAATCATGTAAATATGTTTCTCATTAAATATATAATCATGGAAAAGTTCGGGTCACTACACTTCCCTCGGGAAACGCATCTTCAGAGTTGCACAAATTTTTTCGATTAAATACGTGTTACGTTAGAGATACCGTTACACTTTGTTCATTTTAAATCTTCACGATTACACAAACTTGATTCATTTGAGTGATATGGGAATGGAGGTATGAGTTAGCGTAATATAACGACACTCGATCAATGTGGTTATATTATGGTAAGTCATACCAAAGTTCTAATGACACGTGATGGTGATTGGACTCGATCAACCTAGTCACCACCATGTGCCATGTACATGACTTTATTTTTCTTTATCGCCACCCGAAAACTCTGAGAATATTGATAACAACCATGTGACGACCCGAAAATTTCCGACAAAATTTAAACTTAATCTTTAAGTGATTTCGACACGATAAGCAAGTCTATTAAATTGAATCTCAAAAATTTTGAACTGTTTCATATATGCATTTGCCCTTTTGACCTATGCCCGACGATTCACGAACAATTGTGTGTATTTAAAAATGTAAAATAATAATAATAATTTAGTAATATTAGAATGAATATATATATATATATATATATATATATATAATAATCACTAAAATTATTATCAATACTAATATAATTAGTATTATTATTATAATTATCATTAATAATATTTTTATTATCAATTTCATTACAAATTTTATTATTATTATTATTATTATTATTAATATTATTATTATTATTATTATTATTATTTGTATTTAGATTATTATTATTATAATTATTAAATATTAATAATAATTATATAAAAATCAATCGTACGATTTGTTTGGATTCAATTCAATTTCAAGTAGCAATCAGACTATTGTTAATTTGTTGTTTTTTGTTTTGTTTAAAGTGTTACAAATCGAATCTAAGTTGTACAAATCACGATCCAAAACAAGAAGGATAATCCAAAATCCGTTTTAAATCAACATCAATTTAATTATTTAATTTATACTATTGTCCTTCTGGTCGGTTTACTAGAAAGATTTAGATTCCATAGTCTAAACCAACAAAATTTGATTGTCTCAGACTACTTCAGATATTCGAATTCCTTTATATAACCAATACAACAATCATCCACCACTTCACCTACTCGATGGTGCAGCTTATGTTTCTGTTTCTCTTGAACAATGAACAACCAACAAACACCATCATTAACTCACTATAATTGCTACTGCTGCTATCGTATTTCAACCATCATAATCGTCACCACTTTAAAACACAAAACCCACAAAAAAACCATACCATCGATCACCACCATAAACCATTATGAAAAACATATTTTTCTTCTTGCTACTCGACTACTGCTACTGCTGCAAATCTTTATTCGCGTTCAGCTAGCTTCGATTATCAATTATGAATCTGTGTGATTCTTTTTCTTTCCAAACTTGCACACATATATTTATAAAGAGGATGCTAAAAAAAAATATATTAAAGGCAATGGTGAATGTGTCTTTCTACCTTATGGCCGACATATTGGGTCACTTAAGGTGGCATATGGATACAATTAAACAATGATACATGTTGTGCATTTTTCTTTTCTTTCGGTGGGGATTCTTCAACAAAGCCCGACTTCTTCTTTTGATGGACCCATTAATTCGCTAGTGGGATATAAATAAAGAATATTAGAGTGTATTAAATAAGGTATGTGAAATAAAGTTTGATGTTGGTCGACCAAAAAGCAGTAGGGACGTGCCAATTTTCTTGAAAACTTACAAAATGAAAGAACCCTACTTTCAGATCATTGCATGTTTGTCGTGCCATTGATAAGGAATCCAAGAAAATAAACTTTGATTTTGTTTAGCAATTTGGACGATATTACATGGTTTTAACAGTTGGGCTGTAATTCAGTTTTCTACTGGCCGTAACATTTTCAGTTTCTGTTGGGCCGAGTTCCTATTTCTTGTCTTCTCCATCGAAAACCCAAGACCAAACCCACTCTGGTACACCACTCAATCGCTATATATTATTTCTTCATTTCGTTTTCCTCGCTACTGCAAACTGCTGCGTCATTACTTCTGTTATATTGTGAAACCATACCTCAAATGAATTGCGGTACCTACTGATAACTATAACTCTTCTTCTGTTTAGCATTGACGAGATGAACCCGTTAAAATATAATCACAGTTTAAAGATTTGGCCATTTGAAAGTGTGGAACATTATTATAAAAGGCATTATCAACTTTCTCAACAAGTGATAGTGCATGTGGGTCAATGTAAACTTTATGGCCGACAATTTGAGTATGTGTTGGTGATTATAAACCTCAAATGAAAGTGGACCGTATTTTTTTAATAGGCTGTGTTCCACTTATTTGACTATGACCCATTCTTTTCTTTTTCTTTTTCGGATTGAGCTAGAACGGGATGAAATTGTTAAGGTGAAAGGAAACTATTAAATCGAATGGGGGTTTAGAATAATGATGCACGAGAGTGATGATGACTATATGATATGAAGGGTTCGATTTTGATGCAAGGTGATGAAATGGATTTGATTGTAATGACAATATGATAATATCATGATAGTGAAGATGATACGGTTTAGTGATGTTGATGATGCCATGTTATGATGAAGTTAAGGTGATAATAATTAAATAAGAGCAATGACTATGGTTAAAATGATTTAAAGAATGAATTACAACAGAAAGTAAGGGGCATATAAGTGGTTAAGGATATTATCGGGTTAGCGGGAGGTCGCGGGTTCAAATTCGGACTTGGGCATTTTTTTAAGGACTACTTCTTTGAGGTTCGTGAATCCGAGGCCAACCCTGCATTGTTCAGTATCGTCGTATGCATATTTTTACTACAAAATATCGTATAGTGAGTTCATTTGATCCCTTTTTACTCTTTACATTTTTGGGCTGAGAATACATGCAAATGCTTTATTAACTGTTTTACAATATTTATATGCGTGAGTTTCATTATTCCCTTTTTTTATATATTTTTGGGCTGAAAATACATGCAATGTTTTAATAACTATTTTACAATATTTATATGCGTGAGTTTCATTTACTTCCTTTTTAAATGCTTTTGCAATATATATTTTTGGGACTGAGAATACATGCGCTGCTTTTATAACTGTTTTACAAAATGGACACAAGTACGTGAAACTGCATTCTATAATTGAATTATCGAAATCGAATATGCCCCTTTTTATTAAGTCTGGTAATCTAAGAATTAGGGAACAGACACCCTAATTGACGCGAACTCTAAAGATAGATCTATCGGGCCCAACAAGCCCCATCCAAAGTACCTGATGCTTTAATACTTCGAAATTTATATCATGTCCGAAGGAGGATCTCGGAATGATGGGGATATTCTTATATACAAATTGTGAATGTCGGTTACCAGGTGTTCAATCCATATGAATGATTTTTGTCTCTATGCATGGGACGTATATTTATGAGAAATGAAAATCTTGTGGTCTATTAAAATGATGGAAATGATTATTTATGTTAAACTAATGAACTCACCAACCTTTTGGTTGACACTTGAAAGCATGTTTATTCTCAGGTACGAAAGAAATCTTCCGCTGTGCAATTACTCATTTAAAAGATATTACTTGGAGTCATTCATGACATATTTCAAAAGACGTTGCATTCGAGTCGTTGAGTTCATCAAGATTATTATTAAGTCACTTATAGTTAGATATATTATGAAATGGTGTGTTTACCGTCAACTATCAATGTAAAGAAAGTTTGTCTTTTAAAAACGAATGCAATGTTTGTAAATTGTATCATATAGAGGTCAAGTACCTCGCGATGTAACCAACTATTGTGAATCATTTGTAATCGATATGGACTTTGTCCGGATGAATTAGGACGGGTCCTTTCAGTTGGTATCAGAGCGGTGGTCTTAGCGAACCAGGTCTTGTAGTAGTGTGTCTAACTGAAAGTCGTTAGGATACATTAGTGAGTCTGGACTTCGACCGTGTCTGCATGTCAAAAGTGTTGCTTATCATTTTTGTCGAAAATCATCTGTTTATCATACTTAGGAAATTACCTGCTTATCATTCTTAGTCTAGACACATCTTACTGCAATGATTGCATGAATAGTGTATAGACAAAATTCGTATCTTAGCGTATCTGCTAATTCATATCTTAGCATATATGTTATTGTTATCTTTGCCTGATAGCTTCCGTAGATTCCTTCGTAACTTATGGGATTTTAGTAATATATGCATATGTAAATTATGTATTGCAGGGTACTAATCTACATCCTATAATCTATTTCTTATCGAAAATCCTTCATCTGATCGTACGAGATGAATCCTGCAACCAGTTCGAGTCCCTCAGATTCCGATAGCTATTTCGATAGTTATTCCGACAGCTATTCCGACATAGATGTTCACCTAAGCTCCGAAAACAGCGTCATCGCCATGAATCAACCAATCAGCCATTATCAATTCATCTGATGGGATCGTAAACGACTTAATTAATGGAAATGCGCAGAAAGCAATCCCTTCCACCAACCGAATTCATCTCTTGACAATGAACCTGAAGCGTTTACCGGCGAACCTGTTCGAGACACCATTTTCAGTCTCATTTCCAGGGTAACTCAACAAGATTATATTCTATCCACAATTCTGAACCTTATTCATCCGCTCGTTCCGAATGACAATCATCCTGGAGTAATAAGTCAACGAACTTCGCGCTCAAAAAATCTATTCGGAGAATATGGTGCAAAATGTACCAGCTTCAGCAACATCACCGGCACCAACAGTACAATCAATAACAGCACCAGTACCATCAACAATCCATGCTTTAATATCAGCATATGTACTTTGGGTATGATCTTCGTTCTACGTATCGCTCTACCTCATTTATCTTCGTTCGACATGGCGAATATGTAATCTCTAAAGTTTTAGAGATTATTTATTCTAGTTCCAACCGAAAAGTAAATGAGTTTAATATCATATTAACTCATTAAATCCATGAATAAATCTGAAGAAAATATATATGTATATATGTTTTCATAAAGATTGTAATTAAAAATTCTCTTGTACAAACTGTTAATAGTGAAAATATTTTAACGGGTAGGTAATACCCGAGGACTATTTAAATTTCACATTAATAAGTTACATTGTACGTTCTTCGAATCTGTTTCAACAAGTCATATACTATCCTACTTACATCCACCGATATACGTATCCGTTCACCAAAGAATAACTATTTTCATTCAAATTCAATTTCATATTTGGATTTTGACCTATCAGAATCCAACAAGTGGCATAATGAAGAAATAAAGGACACAATAAAAATTGATTAGAAACAGACTAATTAACAATATGAAATTTTGTTAAGAAACCACGCTAACAAGATCCTAGCTAACTGTTCCTAGCTAACTGTTAATTCCATATTACATTTTATTTATCGCAATTTAATTATCGCAATTTATATTCTCGCAATTCTATTTATCGTCATTTAATTTCTGTTATTTACTTTACGCACTTTATTTATCGTTATTTAATTTCTGTTATGTATTTTACGCACTTTAAATGTCGGGACACATTTACAAGGTTTTGACATATCATATCGACCCATCTATATATATTATTTGAAATAACCATAGACACTCTATATGCAGTAATGCGGGAGTTAGCTATACAGGGTTGAGGTTGATTCTACAATAATATATATAGTTTGAGTTGTGATCGAGTCTGAGACATGTACACGGGTCACGATATGTATTAATTAATTCGAATATTATATAGTAAACTATATATGAATTATTATTTGTACACTGCTAACTGTGGACTATCAAATGAGGACTATCAACATTGAATAATTAAAATGAATTAAAATATTGATTATAACATATGAAATTAAACAATTCTTCAAGTTTGCCACTTGATTTCATTCTAAACTTTATTAGTATTTTGACGATTACAATCTGCGTTCAAACCTTTCATGATTCTTGAAAACACCTCAATTGATAGGATGAATCAACCGCACTTCATCTACGGAAGAAAAGATTTATGTATATAGTTATACACCTAAGAAACTCTCGGCAATTGAGTAAAAGTTTAACACGTAGCCACGTCAGATCCTTTGACATAATTTAGCAAAAATAACCTTGCGATCCCTTTTTAAAGTAGTCAATTTTGTCACAGCTCCAACAGGTCAACTTCGACTTTTCATTCGAAGTAGCCTTACTATAAATCCTGATATATACGATTACCCTTTTGATACCGGAGAATTCTTTTATATTCCACCATATTACCAGCAGATGTACCAGCAACCTCGTTGCTTCTTGGCTTAAATCTCTCTGATAAATCATTATATTTATTCATTGAAATCCTAACATATACTCGTCCGCATCTTGTAACGAGAACTGCCATACCAATTACCGGGAATCAGCAATCTGTACTTTGAAAACTCACAGCATATCTACATCAACAGTTATATGTATGACATTTATCTCTTAGAATTATGATCCTTCATTCTGAAATTCTAAAAAGCACCCAGCCTACGAATCAATACATTGAACTATGAAAAAGCTGAATGAAGCAACAGAAACTGTAGGCAACCGTAAATGACCTTAATCATCGGAAGTTTGATGATAAAGAATAGTATGTTGGAAAAACTCAGAAAAGTTGGAACTGGAAAACAGATTGAGCTAATCACGAAGGAGACCAAGGATAAATACAAGGACCATACCCTATATTCAAAGAATCCAGATAATTCTGGAACCGTTGAAATCTTTAGAGAATATCTTACTCCGAAGTCATGTTAAGATCTTGCGGAAAAATCTTTCTCCATCAACCATCGAACTTAGAAATTTCAAAATATCATCATAAATACCCTCGATATTTCTGAGGATATTTTCATAAATATTCTCGTCCGAAATTATATACCTCTTCGTGTTTCTTGTGTGTCATTATATTGGAAACATTCAATAGAAAATTTAGTACCGAAAAGCGGATTATGCGAAACTATGAAGGAAGTCGTGGAAAAATCATAAAGAATAAATTTGACTTCAAAGAATCCAAATAATTCAATGCCTGCTAAAGTCTTTAGTGAATATCTTGCTCTTTACTCTAAACCCTTGCGGACAATAGTCTCTATCATCCTCTAATCTTAGATATTCCGAGATATTATCGTATCTTTCATTATAAATATCCACGATATTTCTGAATATATTTTCATAACTAATCTTATCTGAAATCATTAATCTTTTCATGCTATCAGTATTACATCATATAGAAACTGTTAGTTTCTATATTTTGTAAACTTTCGAGCTTAAAATGTGAATGCTATTGAAGTAATGTTGGGAACTGATGCATGAGTTAGTATAATATAATGACACTTGATCAACGTTATTATATATTACAGTAAGTCATGCTGAGTTTCTATTGGGACATGATGATTCACAGATCATAACGTCATCTTGTGCCATGTTACATAACTCTTTCATTCTGAATAAATTCTGAACATATCAAGAAAATATATTCTTGATAGTTCTATTCTCAATGATTCTGATAATTTGACAAATCAAATCGTGCTATTACGTTCTTTCTTGTTTAGAACATTAAGTTCATTCGAAATTCAATACTTACGAATTCTGGACAGTTACTCGCTTTACCAGAGGTTGAGAGGAGAATAAAAAGGCAAAGTGCTCCAAAATATAAGAGAAAATATAAAGCCCAATAACAACACGAAGGTTATAAAACGCGAATATTAATACGAATATCGATATAAAGACACGGTATAATTAAGAATAGTATCACCTAAGGTAATAATGGAAGTAGACAGATTTTCTGGTGGAAAGATTGAAAGGAGGGATGACAGAAATGTTAATTAGAAAAATATCAAGGAATCGAAATGGATTAAGCATTTTCACAATCTTTTGGATGTATGAACTAAGAAAGAAAGTATAGGAATGGTGAGAATAATGGAACGGAAGAGCTTAATTTATAGTGGAAATATCAGACAGAGTAATTGAGGCAGATCACCGTGTTTAATTATAGAGATCTTAATTTCCTTACTCGCCGAAGAATTAGATTTTATAGATTTCGAAGATTTTCCCTAAATCCCTTAAATTCCTGAATTCAACCCTCTATGTCAAAAGTTAAGACACGCCTTATTTTCTAAATTCAACTATGGCTAATCAAAAGTATGACAAAACCTGTCTTGCTCATTTCACTATTTAGTGATAGCTTCATTCGTACGTTTTGAGTAATTGAATTGTTTTATCCATATTACTCAATGATGATAAAACTCCAATTATCAGCTCGTATGTGTCATGAAAACATTTTTATTGTTAGCCATGACCACCTCACTCAAATTTCGGGACGAAATTTATTTAACGGGTAGGTACTGTGACGACCCGAAAATTTCCGACAAAATTTAAACTTAATCTTTAAGTGATTTCGACACGATAAGCAAGTCTATTAAATTGAATCTCAAAAATTTTGAACTGTTTCATATATGCATTTGCCCTTTTGACCTATGCCCGACGATTCACGAACAATTGTGTGTATTTAAAAATGTAAAAAAATAATAATAATTTAGTAATATTAGAATGAATATATATATATATATATATGTATATATATATATGTATATATATATATATATATGTATATATATATATATATATATATGTATATATATATATATATATGTATATATATATATATATGTATATATATATATATATATATATATATATATATATAATAATTACTAAAATTATTATCAATACTAATATAATTAGTATTATTATTATAATTATCATTAATAATATTTTTATTATCAATTTCATTACAAATTTTATTATTATTATTATTATTATTAATATTATTATTATTATTATTATTATTATTATTATTATTATTATTATTATTATTATTATTATTATTATTATTATTATTATTATTATTATTATTATTATTATTATTATTATTATTATTATTATTTGTATTTAGATTATTATTATTATAATTATTAAATATTAATAATAATTATATAAAAATCAATCGTACGATTTGTTTGGATTCAATTCAATTTCAAGTAGCAATCAGACTATTGTTAATTTGTTGTTTTTTTTGTTTAAAGTGTTACAAATCGAATCTAAGTTGTACAAATCACGATCCAAAACAAGAAGGATAATCCAAAATCCGTTTTAAATCAACATCAATTTAATTATTTAATTTATACTATTGTCCTTCTGGTCGGTTTACTAGAAAGATTTAGATTCCATAGTCTAAACCAACAAAATTTGATTGTCTCAGACTACTTCAGATATTCGAATTCCTTTATATAACCAATACAACAATCATCCACCACTTCACCTACTCGATGGTGCAGCTTATGTTTCTGTTTCTCTTGAACAATGAACAACCAACTAACACCATCATTAACTCACTATAATTGCTACTGCTGCTATCGTATTTCAACCATCATAATCGTCACCACTTTAAAACACCAAACCCACAAAAACACCATACCATCGATCACCACCATAAACCATTATGAAAAACATATTTTTCTTCTTGCTACTCGACTACTGCTACTGCTGCAAATCTTTATTCGCGTTCAGCTAGCTTCGATTATCAATTATGAATCTGTGTGATTCTTTTTCTTTCCAAACTTGCACACATATATTTATAAAGAGGATGCTAAAAAAAAATATATTAAAGGCAATGGTGAATGTGTCTTTCTACCTTATGGCCGACATATTGGGTCACTTAAGGTGGCATATGGATACAATTAAACAATGATACATGTTGTGCATTTTTCTTTTCTTTCGGTAGGGATTCTTCAACAAAGCCCGACTTCTTCTTTTGATGGACCCATTAATTCGCTAGTGGGATATAAATAAAGAATATTAGAGTGTATTAAATAAGGTATGTGAAATAAAGTTTGATGTTGGTCGACCAAAAAGCAGTAGGGACGTGCCAATTTTCTTGAAAACTTACAAAATGAAAGAACCCTACTTTCAGATCATTGCATGTTTGTCGTGCCATTGATAAGGAATCCAAGAAAATAAACTTTGATTTTGTTTAGCAATTTGGACGATATTACATGGTTTTAACAGTTGGGCTGTAATTTAGTTTTCTACTGGCCGTAACATTTTCAGTTTCTGTTGGGCCGAGTTCCTATTTCTTGTCTTCTCCATCGAAAACCCAAGACCAAACCAACTCTGGTACACCACTCAATCGCTATATATTATTTCTTCATTTCGTTTTCCTCGCTGCTGCAAACTGCTGCGTCATTACTTCTGTTATATTGTGAAACCATACCTCAAATGAATTGCAGTACCTACTGATAACTATAACTCTTCTTCTGTTTAGCATTGACGAGATGAACCCGTTAAAATATAATCACAGTTTAAAGATTTGGCCATTTGAAAGTGTGGAACATTATTATAAAAGGCATTATCAACTTTCTCAACAAGTGATAGTGCATGTGGGTCAATGTAAACTTTATGGCTGACAATTTGAGTATGTGTTGGTGATTATAAACCTCAAATGAAAGTGGACCGTATTTTTTTAATAGGCTGTGTTCCACTTATTTGACTATGACCCATTCTTTTCTTTTTCTTTTTCGGATTGAGCTAGAACGGGATGAAATTGTTAAGGTGAAAGGAAACTATTAAATCGAATGGGGGTTTAGAATAATGATGCACGAGAGTGATGATGACTATATGATATGAAGGGTTCGATTTTGATGCAAGGTGATGAAATGGATTTGATTGTAATGACAATATGATAATATCATGATAGTGAAGATGATACGGTTTAGTGATGTTGATGATGCCATGTTATGATGAAGTTAAGGTGATAATAATTAAATAAGAGCAATGACTATGGTTAAAATGATTTAAAGAATGAATTACAACAGAAAGTAAGGGGCATATAAGTGGTTAAGGATATTATCGGGTTAGCGGGAGGTCGCGGGTTCAAATCCGGACTTGGGCATTTTTTTAAGGACTACTTCTTTGAGGTTCGTGAATCCGAGGCCAACCCTGCATTGTTCAGTATCGTCGTATGCATATTTTTACTACAAAATATCGTATCGTGAGTTCATTTGATCCCTTTTTACTCTTTACATTTTTGGGCTGAGAATACATGCAAATGCTTTATTAACTGTTTTACAATATTTATATGCGTGAGTTTCATTATTCCCTTTTTTATATATTTTTGGGCTGAAAATACATGCAATGTTTTAATAACTATTTTACAATATTTATATGCGTGAGTTTCATTTACTTCCTTTTTAAATGCTTTTGCAATATATATTTTTGGGACTGAGAATACATGCGCTGCTTTTATAACTGTTTTACAAAATGGACACAAGTACGTGAAACTGCATTCTATAATTGAATTATCGAAATCGAATATGCCCCTTTTTATTAAGTCTGGTAATCTAAGAATTAGGGAACAGACACCCTAATTGACGCGAACTCTAAAGATAGATCTATCGGGCCCAACAAGCCCCATCCAAAGTACCTGATGCTTTAGTACTTCGAAATTTATATCATGTCCGAAGGAGGATCCCGGAATGATGGGGATATTCTTATATACAAATTGTGAATGTCGGTTACCAGGTGTTCAATCCATATGAATGAATTTTGTCTCTATGCATGGGACGTATATTTATGAGAAATGAAAATCTTGTGGTCTATTAAAATGATGGAAATAATTATTTATGTTAAACTAATGAACTCACCAACCTTTTGGTTGACACTTGAAAGCATGTTTATTCTCAGGTACGAAAGAAATCTTCCGCTGTGCAATTACTCATTTAAAAGATATTACTTGGAGTCATTCATGACATATTTCAAAAGACGTTGCATTCGAGTCGTTGAGTTCATCAAGATTATTATTAAGTCACTTATAGTTAGATATATTATGAAATGGTGTGTTTGCCGTCAACTATCAATGTAAAGAAAGTTTGTCTTTTAAAAACGAATGCAATGTTTGTAAAATGTATCATATAGAGGTCAAGTACCTCGCGATGTAACCAACTATTGTGAATCGTTTGTAATCGATATGGACTTTGTCCGGATGGATTAGGACGGGTCCTTTCAAACCATACCAAGGGCACACCTTTGGCTATTGCCAAACCATATTGATGCTTCTGAATAAATGACCAATTTTTTCAACTTCAAAATATATGTTATACGTGTATACTATCTCGTTTTCGTATAGTTTTATCAACGAACTACAAAAGGCTTGATATGCTCACATCAAGGCGGAAACTTCTCTCGCATTACACTCATACTTCCGTGTAAGGAAATCTTTTATCTAAATTCCCAATGGAGAGAGAGACTCTTCACGTTATACTAGTATTCGCCACGAGGGTAAATAGTCCTAACAAACGTTTTTCAGAAACCGATAGGAAACTTGTTCTAACAAACGCCTTTTAGAAATCGACAAGAGGGGAAAGACTTGTACAACTATACATTATAGGAATTCTATCTCAACACTGTAACGACCTGACTTTTTCGACTTGCTTTTGTGCTTGTTACTTTCTGTGAAACTGCATATTTGTGCGTACTGAGCTATATTATATTCCGGGATCTTATTTCATGATTAATTACCTTCGTTTATACCATACAGCGTGCCATTAAGTACTTAGTTACTTAACTTGATCCCCGAATGCTTTTATGACCGTTAGTGTTACTTGACGTTGAAAACGAGCTATGTATTTTGATACACGTTTGACTTTGGTCATAATTGGAATATTATGAATACGTAATACTAATTGTTATTTTAACAATTACTTGGGTTATTGGTTGCTTAATTACGCTTAGTAATTTACTTATGCTCACTAGTTAGTCTTGTTGGACTTTCTACCTTGTTGGACTCAAGCCCACCCTACTCTAGCTAATGGACTATTTAATTAGCCCAATTTTAATAAGTTTATGACCCATATAAATGTAAGACAAATGCCCATTTATTAGAGGGAACATACTAGCATTTTTGTTAACCATAATCACAATTGTTGCATGGGATCCCAACATAAGCACCAACTTTAGACAACCATTAACCAAAAAGCAAAAGTTTGTCCCCCTTGTCCCCCCAAGGCCGACGGCCACCACCACCTTGCCACCCCATTACCTCCTATAAATATCATGCTAATTCCTTACATTTCACACTTGATCTCATTCACAAATTACACACACTTACTCTCTTATTCTCTCTCTAGTCTTTCTCACTCTAAAAATTGTAAGTTTCAAGTTTTATTCTTCTTCTTTTCTTCTTCTTGTAGTCGACATCATCATCATCATGTGGAGATCAAGTTTTTTAGCTTCTTGATCTTGTTATATCTTGTAGATTCAAACTTTGGTTTGAATCCTTCAAGAACATGAAAGATTTAAGCTTTCTAGCTTTGAATCCTCATTTACTTGTTAGATCTAGCTTATGATTTCTTTATTTTGTTATAAAGATCAAAACTTGTGTTTATGATCTTCATGTAACTTGAAGATTTAGTCTTTTGCTTTAAGGATCTTCAAGAACATTAAAGATCCAAGTTTTCTAGCTTAGGGTTTCATTATTTTGTTAAAGATCATAGATTTTTAGCTTATGGTCTCATTATTTTTACTAGATCTTAGCTTTCTAGCTTATGGTCTCATTAATCTTGTAAAGATCCAAGCTTTCTAGCTTAGAGTTTTTCTTAATACTTGAGATCTAAGTTATTATTGTAGATCTCACTTACTTGGAACCTTTTTGTGATTGTTGTGATGATAAAGATCAAGTCTTCATCCTCACATATGATGAAGATGCATAAAATTGTGTAAAAAGGACAAAGTTTGAAGCTTTATTGGGTTTATGCAATACAGAGGCAACCTTGATGTTTAAAATTTGTAGAATGATAGCTTTTACTATTAGTTGTGTGTTTATGGTTGAAACTTAGTCAAAGAGATGCTAAAACATCAAAGAGTTGTACACTTGAAGCTTACACGCATCAAGGATGAGAACCGTGATGAGCATCAAGCACCAAGAAACCCACCGGAGCACTTGTTTGCTGTTTTTCGGGGTCTGATCAGATCCTGGACTTTTGGAAAATTTATTTTCAGATAGTTCATTTCTAGTAGATGACTTTTCATTTAGGCCTCACCTAAATCCGATATACGGTTTAGGATTTATAGCCTTCCGAAAGTCACTACGCCTTTGTAACGACGTGCTGAAAATTCTGACCTACTCGCACTTAAACCGTCGCCACGGTCAAACAAAGACGAGTTACGTTCTGAAAATTGGATAGCTGTTAGAGGACTCACATACGGAGCCTTGGCCACTGACCACGTGTCTTTTCGTTTTGTACAGAGGTCGTAGCAGCTGTCCGAAGTCAGCCTTTTGTTTCGATCTCTATTCTTGTTGAAAACTTACTTTATCTTTTACGAATGATGATGATGATGATGATGATGTTTAGCCGTAGGGATGGCAATGGGCGAGAAAAAACCCGTGACCCGCGGGTACCCGATCCGCGATGGGCGGGTAAAATCATTAAACCTTACCCGCGGGCACGGGTACGGGTAAAAATTTATACCCGCCGAAGGGTCGCGGGTATATACTACCCGTCGCGGGTAAAACCCAACCCGCGAATACATGAGACTTTTTTAAATTTACCTACGAATTAATACTTACAATTATTAAATTTAAAAGCTATTTTACTAGTATTTGAATAATAATTGAAAATATAATATTATATACAAGTAAAAAAATTAATTTTCACGTCATTATGCATATAGCTTGTACATATGATTTTATAATTAATAAAATTATTTGGATTTTCTAATAAAAAGTTGTATATTATTATTACCCGCGGGTTACCCGTGGGTCACGGGTATCCGCGGGTCACGGGCATGGGCGAAAAGTTTTTACCCGTGGGCGGGTAACGGGTCTCAACGTGCAAAAAAACAAACCCGACGGGCGGGTCGCGGGTATATAGAACCCGTGCCCGTTACCCGCGGGCGCCATCCCTATGTTTAGGACTTTACTTACGTACTTTTAAACCTTTTGGGATAATATACTGACTTAGTGACCTTTGACTTAGGTTGACGACCTTTCAGACCGACTTACTACCTGCATACTTTTCCTATCGACTTTTACTGCTTATTCACTGTGAGTTATAGCTTCCCTTCTTACTTTACTATTTTTGGGACTGAGAATATATGCACTTTTTATGTTTTACATACTAGACACAAGTATTTAAACTTTATATATGTGTGGGTGATATAACGGCACAAACATTCCCCTTAGCACGGTAACGTTTAATCATTAGTTTTTGAACCGGTGAACGCAAATATTAGATATGGATCCATAGGGTTTGACATCCCCACTCGGGCTAGTCGCGCTAGCATTTAATGGGCGTTTGATATTTCGAGGACATACGCACTCACCAAGTGGTACTTTTAGGGGGTATTAACATTACGTTAAGTTAGTTACCGGGTGCCCACGGATAAGCATATACTTTTCATACTGTTTTGAATAAGAAATCTCGTGGTCTATATGATGTCGAACGAGGTGTATATAAAATAGTTTATAATTTTAGCAGAAAATACTATTAAATACGATACAATTTTACACAAGATATTTATTTATTTATAGAATGGATATACTTAAACCTTGCTACAACACTTATAGGCAGTGTACCTAATCGTACAGTAGTGTAGTTTTTAGTAAGTCCGGTTCGTTCCACAGGGAGATCTTTAAGCAAAGCTCAACGCTATATTAGTTTACTTTTATAAAAATATAAATATATATATAAGTAATATTATTATTATAAAGAGGGGTTTTTACCGTTTAATGACCGGTTTGTCGATTTTAAAACTTTAGTCGCAGTTAAAACCTAATGTAAAATATAAAATAAATACAAGACTGTAAATTAAAGCGTAAAGTAAATAATGATAATGAAATTGCGAATAATAAAAATGCGATAAAAATTAAATTGCGATAATTAAAAAGTACGATAATTAAAAGTGCGATAAAATGAAATAACAATAAATAAAAGTGCGATAATTAGAAGTGCAATTAAATATAAAATAAAGGAAATTAAATATGATATAAAAGAATTATGCTTATTTAAACTTCCGTAATCATGATGTTTGACGTGTTGATTTTAGTTTTATGCCCTTGGGTTAATTGTCCTTTGTCCTGGATTATTCAATATGTCCGTCTGGTTTTTGTCCATAACAGTCCATCAGTCATAAATATAAATTGCAAGTGTCCTTGTCAAATTATTATTATACCCGAAGATAAATATTCCAACTAATTGGGGATTCGAATTGTAACAAGGTTTTAATACTTTGTTTAATGAATACACCAGGTTATCGACTGCGTGTAAACCAAGGTTTTACTACTTTGTTAACAATTACACCAATTACCCTTGAATGTAATTTCACCCCTGTTTCAATTATTCTAGTGGCTATTAATCCATTCCCGTGTCCGGTTAAATGAACGATTATTCGTACAAATAAATACCCCGCCCATCGTGTCCGATCGAGTGTATATGGTAATTTATAGGGACGCCCAATTGTAAATCTTTATATTAACATTAACAAACTTTCATTTAGTTAAACAAATATAAAGCCCATTAATAGCCCATAGTCTAGTTTCCACAAGTGTCGTTCTTTTGTCCAAACCCTAATTATGGTACAAAGCCCAATTACCCAATTTTAATAATTAGCCCAACATCATGATTACTTCGTTTTAAACAAGCATAATAATAACTTAGCTACGAGACATTAATATAAAAAGGTTGAACATAACTTACAATGATTAAAAATAGCGTAGCGTTACACGGACAGAATTTCGACTTACACCCTTACAACATTCGCTAACATACCCTTATTATTAGAATTATAATTAAAATTAAAATATAAATTATAAATATAAATATATATTACTCGTATATATTGAGAGAGAGATGAAAAATATGGTGTAAAATTCGATCAGAATTCGGTTGGCTTTATAGCCAGAAATGAATTTTGGGGCTCCGCGACTCGCGGCCAAATAGCCTTAAAACTCCGCGAGTCGCGGAGAGGTATTTTCATTTCACACCCTTGGAGTTTCTGGCTGCCGACGGTTTTTATTATATATATATAATATATATATAATTAATATAATTAATTATATATTATATTATATTTATATATATAGTTAATTTGTAATTTTTAGTCCGTTGCGTCGAGCGTTAAGAGTTGACTCTGGTCCCGGTTCCGGTTTTTCGAACGTCCTCGCGTACAATTTAATATCTTGTACTTTGCGTTTTGAATCTTGTACTCTTGTGATTTCGAGACGTTTCTTATCAATAATTGGAACCTTTTTGATTGTCTTTTGTTCTTTTGAGCTTTTTGGTCGTTTGCGTCTTCAAATCGTCGAATCTGTCTTTTGTCTTCACCTTTTATTATTTAAACGAATATCACTTGTAAATAGAACAATTGCAACTAAAAGCTTGTCTTTCTTGAGGAATAATGCTATGAAATATATGTTCGTTTTTAGCATTATCAAATATTCCCACACTTGAGCGTTGCTTGTCCTCAAGCAATATCGTCTTGAACTACTAGAATCACTTCTTTATTCTTCACACTTTGTACATCAGTGATTTCTATACGGCGTTATAAACAATGGTAGTAACGATATGGTTTACAGTCCCACATGACTATAAAAATTTAGATCCATTAAGGAAATTGGATCTTTATGAAAACATTTGATCTTTTGAAAATTAAATCTAGTTTTTACCCTAGATAAGTTTTCCGGAATAACCCTTTACCGGTGTTTGCAAAATATTTTTGTAGGTTTGGTGGGTTTCAGATTTGAATATTTTAGCTCAAAACTTGCGGTTTTGTGTCACCCACTTGCTAACCTTGTATTTGGAAAGCAACACGTCCAGTTTACTTGTTCCGTATATTACCTTTCGGCAAACTACCGTCCGGTTGTAAAGGAAAGCGTTGAACAAGCAACTGTTTAAGGCAATGTCCCGTGACATGCTTTTGATTATGGTCTATAACGTGTCGGACGCAATTACTATCCTTGGTAGGAGCAATAGTAAAGCTCACCCTTATAATTTTTCGGTCTGGCACAAGGTCCTGTCTTTGACCATGCTATGCAACCACCGTTCTTACGGTTGACACCCGATTTGGTTCAGGTGACCTAATGAATTCCAGGTGAATTCCTAGGATTTTACGTTCAATGGTAATGAACGCATTGAAAATAGGGTTTTCAGAAAACAAATCGGTTTGTATTTTTGATCAAAATATTTTCTCGTTTAAGCTCGAGTTTAGATATCATTGAATTCCATGAGTTTGTAATTCTCAATCTTTAAGGTCAATCTCAAGGATTGAGTAATATCAGGCTTAAAAGCTGATTTTTAATCTTTAAGGAGATTATCCTTTTCTGGGGATCTGATTCATTAGTCTTATCCAGCTAATTTGCATAGTGCCCCCCCATTGTACGAGATAAATCCTTCTCATGGTTAGGATAAATCTGACCACTTGGCGACCCTGTTTAATGCTGAGGTCCGTGGATTTCCAGCTGATTTTAGTGATGACTTTTCTAGATTTTTCGTCAACCTACAGCTGGTCTGAACGACAACTTCATGACCTAAATCAAGAAGCGCGTGTCTTTTTCGGAAGACTTTACTTCCTTTTAATGATGGAATTGATTCATCGTGTAGATCCATCTCTTCTTTTCTTTCATCGGGTAAAACAGTTTAGTTTAGTTCAAAGCAAAAGTATTTTCAGTTATTTGTTACAAATATATGTGACATATGTTTAAAATAACTTGGTAAATTTTCCCACACTTGGCTTTTTATTTTTCTTTTTATCGTCCTCTATTCCATTTTAAATGAATTTTAACATTTTAGTTTGTTTCTCAATTTATCTCCTTTCCGAGGTAACAATAATTTCGGTGTTAAAACCTAGTTTTATCGTTCATAAATATGTTTAAACATGATTTTGAATTCATTTATTTGAAAATTTTTTAAAAATTTTACTAGAATTGGGTAGTCAGTATATAAGACCAGGGCTGTTCTTTATTATCAGAGAGCACTAGATTCTAATACAACTACTGCTTTACTAGTATTTTTAATGGTAACCAAGTGTATAAAGTAAAAGTTTTAAAATCCGAAAGAATTTAACCCCTTCCCACACTTAAGATCTTGCAATGCCCTCATTTGCAAGAAATCAGTAACAATTTAAATTATTGAGGGTGATTTGTGTGAAAATGATTAAATTTTTACCAAAGTTTCCAAATATATTGGCGTTTGTTTGCTGAATGATAAATGGTGCACGTCATTTGTTCATTCCGTCTTGTTGTTATTTCACATATATTTTGCATCATTGTCGTCAAAATTAGTTGCTTTTGCTGAACTTAATGCCAGTCTTTGAAAATGAGTTGTTTTACCCTGTTGTGTACATAAGATAAACTGCAAACATATATACATATTTTTGAAGTTTGGTTTATTACCCCACATTCAAAAATTATTAAAATCTAAGAATAAAAGTTAGATAATTATAAAAATGATTACAATATTAACAAAAATATTAAATATATCAATAATTACAAATTACAAAATAAAAATAAGTAAACTAAGGATGATATTGGTACCAATAGGGGTTCCACGCATAACCATAAGTGCTATAGAATGCTTCGGCAGGGTCATACGTAGGATATGGTGGCTGCATCTCTATCGACCAAGGAGGGAAGACGGGTTTCGGTGTAGGAATATAGTTTCTACCTATATGTTGGCAATGCGCTATGATCTGGTTCTGATGAACTTGCCAATCTTCAAATGCTCTCTGTCTAGCATTTTCGTATTCCTGAGAAGCTATAAACCTATGCATTTCTTGCCCCCCTCCTACATTACCTTGTTCCTGGTTTCTCTCTACCTGTGGATGTCTACCATTGTATCGTACTGCGGCGTTGTTTCGCCGCTTCAAAACTTTCGCACCATGGTACACATTTAAACCTATAGTGTCGCGGGGTTCCGGCTCTTCTACTAATAATCCCCCCCGACTTATATCCACACCGAGATATTCACCAATCAAAGTAATAAAAATACCACCCCCTATTATGCTATGTGGACGCATCCCTCGAACCATAGCTGATAAATAATAACCCACACAATATGGTATACTTACAGCGCTGTGTGGGTCTCGAATACACATATGGTAAAACAAATCTTGTTCATTTACCTTTTCTTTGTTTTTACCCCTTTGTGTAATCGAGTTAGCTAAAAACCTATGTATTACTCTTAATTCGGCTCTATCTATATCCAAATAAGAGTAGTTTCCCCCTTTAAAACGGTGATGGCTTGTCATTTGACTCCACACACCGTGTGTATCAAAATTTTCATCTATTTTCCTACCGTTTAGTATCAATCCTCTACAATCGGCAGACGCTAATTCCTCAGGCGTATATATACGTAAAGCCTGAGCCATGTCCAGTAAAGACATGTGGCGCATCGAACCGCCTAACAAAAATCTAATAAAAGAACGATCGGTTAAACTGGCTACCCGATCATTCAACTCTATACTACATAACAACTCTTCACACCATACTTTATATACAGGTCTGCGTATGGTGAATAAACATATCCAGTCATTAAAAGAAGAATTACCATACCTCTGTACCAGTAATTCCCTAATTGGCCCGGCCAATTCTACAGCTTCCAAGGGTCCCCATTCTATGACCCTCGGTACCTCAACAACCTTAGAGTGAAGAGTATGCAAACCCCGTTGATATTTTGGATAATCTATCCAAAGTCTGTCAAATCGCAGGTTCGGGTGCAACTGTTCCAAGTGCATATCTGAAAAGGTCATGACTGGATGAGGTACATCCTGCTTGTAGTAGTTATCTACCTCCTGTTGTTCCAAGTTCTCAGCAGGAGCATGGCGGGCTTGGGATGAAGATTCACCCCTTTCAGTCTGCAAAACACATCAAACACAAATTTTGTGCATCCAAATATGCATTAGTGTCAGCAAAATCATCAATCAAAATAATTACAATGACATTATCAATTTATATCAAACTTAAGCTTATTTTCACATTTTTATCAAATCTACACTTTTTCAAATAAGCATATACGAAAATTTTCGCCAAGTTCATAAGCATTCAACTCAAATAACATGTCAAAATAATCATTACTAGCAAATAAACAAGTCTCAAATGGCATTATCTTTCAAAAATCAAGTTCATGAATTTTGGACTTGAAAAAGTCCACTTTAATTCTCAAAATCATGTTTAGGCTCAAAGTTTGGATCATTTAACTACCTAGACATGTTACACTACTCAATTTAGCAACAATTCATGAAAAAAATCGGCCATAACCTGTTTATATCAAAAAGCCCCAAATTGCTCAAGAACACAAACCCTAGATTCTAAAGATTTTGAAGTTTTTGGCTTCAAATCATGTTAACAAGCATCAATCTAGGTTATACATGCATAATATACTAACAATTTAACACTAATTACACTAAAAATTAACAAAATTCAAATTATGAAAATATGCTCAAGAACACACTAAAATTCGGATTTAAAGGTGATTTGGGGTGTAATTGTACCTGTTTTCTTGAGTAGTTCCTAGATATCATCCTTCTCAACATGATTGTAGTGAAAAATTTGAAGATTAACGGTGAAAAATCGAGTTTTTGGGATGATTTTCGTGGGTTTTCTCGAGTTTTTTCGAGCTGTATTTGGGTGTTTTTGTGTGTGTGTGAGTGATCAGTCGAGCAGCTCTTTTATTTTTTTTTTTTTTTTTTTTTTTTTTTTTTTTTTTTTTTTATAATCTTTAACTTATAAAACAATTAAGAAATTAATTTTAAAATTTTGTTTCCCTTGTTATTTAGGACGAGGTCGTTTCGGATCGATGTCCTAGTCCGTCCCTCGACAAAATTTTAAAATTTGTCTCTTTGTAGCGATTGTTTTAAAAGCTAAGATTTTTGGGTTTTTTAATGTTTTTGGCATACTTTAAATCAATAAGATTAAAAATAATGATAATAAAAGTTCTCGTCCCTCCCTCGGGTAAAGCAATTTCGGTTCAAAGACCTAGTCTTCAACTTACGACGAATTTTAAAAATCATATTTTTAACTTAATGAGATAAAGTAAATTTTTGTTTTTTAATTCACACAACTTAAATATAAAATTCAAAATTAAAAAAAATTAAAAATTAAAAATTCACACCAAACTTAAAATTTAAAATGCATAAAATTAAAATTCATATTTTAAAAATTAAAAATTCACACCAAACTTAATATAAAAATTCATATTATAAATTCACACCAAACTTATATTAATTTTTCAAATATTTACAATTTTAAAAATATTGTTTTTACAAAGTTTACAATATTAATTTAAGATTTAAATATTAATTTTAAAAACATAGTAAAAATAAAATTAAAAATCTTTTTGTCTTTTTATCCCACTTTAATCAATCAAATATTATCAAAAATATGTGCCCCTCTTTTCGGTAAAGTAATTTCGGTTCCAAGACCTAATTTAACTCATGACGAATTTTTGAAATATTTTGGGTTGATTGATTAAAGATATTTATACCTTAAGAATAAACGTTAAATTTCGCAGTGATGTAATAAATTTTTGAACGATATCAATAATTTCGGTCGCCAAACCTAATTTTATTTAATACCAATTTAATACTTTTTAGCGAACAAATTAGCGTTTATTATCAAAAGGTTAAAAATAAAAATAAAAATAAAAACTGTACAGACATACCTGTGAAATAGATTTCTTAGTTATATGATCTATTATATTCATAAGATAGTCGGTTTAATTGGTCTTCCATGGCTGCATAGGCGTAACCTCGAGCATTCATTGTCTTTTCTTCTAAACATATGAATGGTCCGTCTCTGCATAAAGTAACAAATTCGGTATTTGAATAGGTTTGATTATTTGAACATTTACCTCCATGTGACCATTTTCCGCATTTGTGACATTTTTCTAGGTGTCGTGCTCTTCTTTTCGCTGCGGATTTTGATTTTCCTTTACCAAATTGTAACTTATTATCTTCGCATCTGGATCCTTTTCTAACTCCGTCCATTCTTTCTCTGATTACTGATACTAATTCACTCGGTAGTATGTCATTATTACGTTTAGTGATCAAAGCGTGTAGCATTAGACCATGGTTTAGTTCACAGGCAGTCTTCATTTTGTAAAAACCTAAAAAAAATAAAAATTCAGAATGGGGGGAGAAGACTAGTTCTTTAGGGTCTGCTAGGGAAAGACCATACGTGTTCCATTTTCGAGAACTACACGAAAACAGACAATCTAACTCTAACAGAAATACATATTATCCTTTACAGACTTGATTCTCCCCACACTTAGTTAGCTGTGGTGTCGAAATTGTGATTAACTTCGTTGTCGACTTCCATCGGACCATGTATGTAATGTTTAACTCTGTGACCATTAACTTTAAATTCAATCCCATTTGAATTTATCAATTCTATCGTTCCGTATGGGAAAACTCTTTTGACTATGAATGGTCCAGACCATCTTGATTTCAATTTTCCAGGAAATAGCTTGAATCGTGAATTGAAAAGAAGAACTCTGTCTCCTTCTTTGAATTCTTTTGAACTTCTGATTCTTTTATCATGCCATTTCTTCGTTCTTTCTTTATAGATTAACGAATTTTCGTATGCTTCATGTCTTAATTCTTCTAATTCGTTTAGTTGACTTAATCGTAGACGTCCGGCTTCATGTAAATCAAGGTTACATGTCTTCAAAGCCCAAAATGCTTTGTGTTCAATTTCTACTGGAAGATGACATGCTTTTCCATAAACAAGTCTAAAAGGTGTGGTTCCAATTGGAGTTTTGTAGGCTGTTCTAAAAGCCCAGAGTGCATCCTCCAATTTAATGGACCATTCCTTCGGATTTGATCCTACGGTTTTCTCTAGAATACGTTTTAAGGCTCGGTTGGTATTTTCAACTTGTCCACTTGTTTGTGGATGATATGCGGTGGAGATTTTATGAGTTACTCCATATCTTTTAAGAACTTTCTCAAGTTGATTATTACAAAAATGAGTACCCCGATCACTTATTAAAGCTTTCGGTGTTCCAAACCTTGCAAAAAGACGTTTTAAAAAGTTGACTACAACTCGTGCATCGTTAGTTGGGAGAGCTTGTGCTTCCGCCCATTTAGATACATAATCAATGGCTACGAGTATATATAGATTATTTTGAGATTTTGGAAATGGACCCATAAAGTCAATACCCCAAATGTCAAATACTTCACATACTTGGATGACATTTTGTGGCATTTCATCGCGTTGACTTATTCTTCCGGCCCTTTGACATGCATCACAGGATTTGCAAAGAAGGTGTGCGTCTTTGTAAATTGTAGGCCAATAGAATCCAGCTTCATAAACTTTTCTTGCTGTTAGTTGAGGCCCATAATGCCCTCCTGTTGGTCCTGTGTGACAATGGTTTAAAATTTTACTAGCTTCATCTCCAAATACACATCGGCGTATTATTCCATCGGGACAACTTTTAAACAGATGTGGATCTTCCCAGAAATAGTGTTTTATATCACTGAAGAATTTCTTTCGTCTTTGGTACGATAATCCTTTTTCAAGGAATCCACAAACTAAGTAGTTTGCATAGTCTGCAAACCATGGGATTTCTTTATAATCTATCTTCAATAGATATTCATCAGGAAAGTTGTCTTGTATGGCCGATTCATTCAGAACTTCTAATTCGGGATTTTCAAGACGAGAAAGATGATCAGCGGCGAGATTTTCTGCTCCTCTTTTATCTCGGATTTCAATATCAAACTCTTGTAAGAGTAAAATCCAACGGATTAATCTTGGTTTAGCATCTTGTTTTGAAAATAGGTATCTAAGAGCAGAATGGTCGGTATAGACCACCGTTTTTGCTAGAACGAGATATGATCGAAATTTGTCAAAAGCAAAGACAATAGCAAGGAGTTCTTTTTCAGTAGTTGTATAGTTCGTTTGTGCTCCTTGTAACGTCTTACTAGCATAATATATAGGTTGAAATCGTTTTTCAATCCTTTGTCCTAAAACGGCTCCCATTGCAAAATCACTTGCATCGCACATTAGTTCAAATGGTAGATTCCAATTTGGTGTTATCATGATCGGTGCATTAGTGAGTTTTTCTTTAAGAATATTAAAAGATTTGATACATTCATCTGAAAAGATGAATGGCGCATCCTTTTCTAGGAGTTTATTCATAGGAGTGGCAATTTTAGAAAAATCTTTTATAAAACGTCGGTAAAAACCGGCATGCCCTAGAAAACTCCTAACTCCTCTAACATTGGTGGGATGTGGAAGTTTAGCAATTACATCTACTTTAGCTCTATCCACTTCAATTCCTTCTTTTGAAATTTTATGTCCAAGAACGATGCCTTCTTTAACCATGAAATGGCATTTCTCCCAATTAAGTACTAGATTTGATTTTTCGCATCTAATTAGCATTCGTTCCAGATTAACTAGACATGATTTAAATGTATCACCGAAGACTGAAAAGTCATCCATGAATACTTCCATGCATTCTTCTATCATGTCGTGAAAAATCGCCATCATACACCTTTGAAAGGTTGCAGGGGCGTTGCAAAGTCCAAATGGCATGCGTTTGTAAGCAAAAGTACCATAAGGGCACGTGAATGTGGTTTTCTCTTGATCCTCGGGTGCTATTGGAATTTGAAAATATCCGGAAAATCCATCTAGAAAACAATAGTAACTATTTCCGGCTAATCTTTCCAACATTTGATCTATGAAAGGTAAGGGAAAGTGATCTTTTCTGGTGGCGTCATTTAATTTTCTATAATCAATACATACACGCCATCCTGTTACAGTCCTAGTAGGAATAAGCTCATTTTTCTCATTTGTAATGACAGTCATGCCACCCTTCTTAGGTACGCATTGAACTGGGCTTACCCATGGACTATCAGAAATTGGATATATCAAACCTGCATCTAGCAGTTTAATAATCTCTTTCTTAACTACATCTTGCATATTAGGATTTAGTCTTCGTTGGCGTTGCACATACGTTTTATGACCTTCTTCCATAAGGATTTTATGTGTACAATACGAAGGACTTATTCCTTTAATATCATGAATCTTCCATGCAATGGCTTGTTTATGAGCTTTCAACACAGAAATGAGTTGTGATTTCTCATTTTCAGTAAGAGAAGACGATATTATTACAGGTAATTCAGATTCACCATGTAAATAAGCGTATTCCAAATGGTTTGGAAGTGGCTTTAACTCTAATTTCGGAGGTTCTTCTATCGATGATTTATATCGATATCTGTCTTCTTCTTTTAGCATTTGAATTTCTTCTGTTGTTGGTTCATATCCATTAGCTATAAGTGTAGCTAACATTTCAGCTTCATCAATTGGTTCATTACCTTCTCCTAAAGAACATTCTCCTGTTCCTTGTAATTCTGGAAATTCTTCTAATAATTCTGCATGTGCATCTATAGTTTGAATATAATAACATGTATCATCTGCAGATTGTGGTTGTTGCATTGCTCTATCCACTGAAAAGGTAACACTCTCATCCTCTATACTTAGGGTCAGTTTCTTACCGAACACGTCTATCATTGCTTTAGCCGTGTTTAAGAATGGTCTTCCTAATATAAGAGGAACTTGAGAATCTTCTTCCATGTCCAAAACAACAAAATCTACTGGAAATACTAAAGTACCAACTTTAACTAGCATGTTCTCCATTATCCCTCTAGGATATTTTATTGATCTATCGGCTAGTTGTATGCTTATTCTGGTTGGTTTCAATTCTCCAAGGTCTAGTTTAGCGTATAGTGAATACGGCATTAGATTTATACTAGCACCTAAGTCTGCCAATGCTTCTATTGAACTAAGACTACCCAGAAAACATGGAATTGTGAAACTTCCTGGATCAGATAGTTTTTCTGGTATCTTATTCAACAGCACTGCTGAACAATTAGCATTCATAGTAACAGCCGAGAGTTCTTCCATTTTCTTTCTATTCGTGATTAGATCTTTCAAGAATTTAGCATATCTTGGCATTCCTGAAATTACATCAATGAAAGGAAGATTTACATTTATCTGTTTAAACATATCCAAGAATTTGGATTGCTCGGCTTCAAGTTTTTCTTTCTTCATTTTACTCGGATAAGGAAGTGGTGGTTGGTATGGTTTAACATAAGGTTTATCCTTAACTGTGTTATCTTCATTAACCTTTTCAACTACCGGTTCTTTTTCCTTATCTTGATCAGGTTGTGGTTCTTGTGGAGTAGGAATAGTTTCATCAGAAGTTATAGTTATTTCAGGTGGTTTAAGTGTTGTACCACTTCTTGTGGTAATAGCTTTAGCTGTTTCATTCCGGGGGTTAGTATTTGTATCGCTAGGTAAACTTCCCGGTTTTCTTTCACCTATTAACCTTGCTAGGTTACTTACTTCTTGTTCCAGATTTTGAATAGAAGCTTGTTGATTTCTAAATGCTTGAGCATTTTGTTCATTGGTTTGTTTTTGAGATGTGAAAAACTGCGTTTGAGTTTCAACTAGCTTCGTCATCATATCTTCTAAATTTGGCTTTTTATCATTGGTTTGTTGTGGTGGTTTGTTTTGAAAATTCGGTCTTTGCTGATTGTAAGTATTATTGGATACTTGTTGATTGCTAGGACCTTGTTGGTTGTTGTATGGAATATTTCGGTTATAATTCTGGTTTTGATTGTAAATCGGTCTTGGCGGTTGATAATTATTCTGATAATTATTTCCAGGCCTTTGGTTTATGTATGAAATATTCTCTCTTTGTTCCATTGTTAATTCAATACTGAGACAATCTTTTGTCAAATGTGGTCCTCCACACTGCTCACAACTAATTCGTATTGAGTGAATATCCTTAGTCATCTTTTCCATTCGTCTCTCCACAGCATCTATCTTTGCGGAAATGGAATCTAAGTCATGGCTAGAATCGGCTCTAGCTGCTTTAGATGATCTAATGATATCTTTTTCTTGGTGCCACTCATGCGAGTGGGAAGCAGTATTATCAATAATTTTGTAAGCATCAGTTTCGGTTTTCTTCATAATCGAACCACCAGCTGCTATATCTATGTCTTTTCTTGTAGTGATGTCGCATCCTCGGTAGAATATTTGTACTATTTGACAGGTGTCTAAACCATGTTGCGGACATCCTCTTAATAACTTTCCATATCTTGTCCACGCCTCATATAGAGTTTCATTTGGCTTTTGTGTGAACGTAACAATTTCTGCTTGAAGTCTTACGGCTTTAGATGCAGGAAAGAATTGTTTAAGAAATTTGTCAACTAAAACATCCCATGTATCAATCGCTCCTTCAGGTAATGATTCCAACCAATCTTTGGCTTCTCCCTTTAAAGTCCAGGGAAATAACATGAGATATATCTGTTCATCCTCCACTTCTCGGATTTTAAATAGTGTGCAGATCCTATTAAAGGTACGTAGATGTTCATTTGGATCTTCCTTCGGCGCACCACTAAATTGGCATTGATTAGTCACCATGTGTAGAATTTGTCCTTTGATTTCATAATCTGGCGCATTAATGTCAGGATGAGTAATTGCGTGACCTTGGCCAGTGCGTTTAGCTCTCATTCGGTCTTCCATACTTAAAGGTTCCAGATTCTCCATAATTGAATTTGTTGACTCGGTATCACTAGATGGTTCTGATTTAATAGTTCGTTCCTCAACAATCTCTGTTTGAATGATTGGTGGTTCCGGAGGAAAGTTTAATGGTTCAGGATCTACGAACCGTTCCTGAATATTTTCTGGATTCTCAATTGTGAGGTTTGTTTCAAAAACTGGATTATCGGAAATTTGAACTGAAGTACTTGGTCGACTGGATGACGATTCTAAAGAAAAATCAACGGCGGTTATATTTGTTAAACGATGTCTTGATCGAGTTACAGGTGGTGAACGTACAAAAGGTGATGAACGTCTTGCTCGGTGCATTCACAGAATATCCTATTAGTTTTAAAAAGGAAAGAAAAATTATAATAAGTTATCCAATCAATAGACTTTTCTGATTTTGCCCACGTTTCGAATAGCCAAAAGATGCAGCAGAGGGGCAGGATTCGTTTGGTCTCAATATAATTGAGGACTGTTTGGCTCCAATAACCCGGTCCACGTACAAATCCAACTATTACTACGAACCAGAAAATTTTGATGTCTATCAATTTAACCACTTAAAATAAATTTTCGTAATTTTAAGAAATTTAGATAAGAAGTAGAAAAAAATTCTAAGTCCTAAAAACTAGAATAGCGAGAAATAAGAGAGAAAAAGAGTTCGTCGCAAAAGGTCGAAAAAGAAAAATGATTGAAAAATAAAAGGTGACGGAAAAATAAAAGAAACTTATAAAAACTTAAAAATACTTAACTAATTTAACCTTATTACTACAACTAACTTAAAATTATAATCGCAAATTGAAATTACTAATTGGAATGATAATTGATACATAGTAAAAGGTCTAAAAATATTAAAACTTACAAGAGAAACTAAATCCCAAATGGAAATAACTTAAAAAGAAACTAAAACTTAAAAAGGCGTCGCAAAATTCTAAAGCACCTAAATCTTAATCTAAAGAAAAGGCACTTTAAGGAATTCTACGGCAAAGCCTAAAAATCTAGGAGTAAAAATAACTATAGCAAAAACTAAGTTTAAAATTAATTATGAGCTAAAAATATAAAAGTTACGCTACAATGATTAAAAAGGTACAAAATATAAAAATATACAAAAAGTTGTAAAAAGTACAATTTTTATAAAAATATTATTTTTATATTATTTATTTTACTAAACTATTAATTTTACAATTTAATAAAAACTTATTAAAACTAAATACATAAATATAAAGTAAAAAAAAAGTAAAAAAAACTAAAATTAATAATAATAATAATAATAATTAAGTTAAATAATAATAATAATAATTAAAACCCCGTAATCAATGCGAAATTAGGGTTTTGTCCGTGTGTCAGAGGGTCTCCGCGAGTCGCGGCAAATAAAGAGGAAAACCCCGCGAGTCGCGGGGTTCAGAAAAACAGTTGACAGGTTTCACTTTTTACGCGTTTTTCTTTATTTTTTTTTTTATTTATTTTCTTTTTTTCTGTTTTTAGTTTAAATAAACGATTTTTAATAAAATTTATATTTTTATAAATTAAAATAAAGATAAAGAAACTTATAAAACTTAAATATTTAACAAAATCCTAAAAATACTTATATTTTTGTTTTTCTTTTTATATTTTTGAATAATTAAAACGTAATTTTTACAAAAACGACTTTTAATAAAAGTAGATAAAATTCTTTTTTTTTTTTTTTTTATTAGCGTTGCGCTTCCGGATTTTAAGATAGTTCCCCGGCAGCGGCGCCAAAAATACTTGATGTCGAACGAGGTGTATATAAAATAGTTTATAATTTTAGCAGAAAATACTATTAAATACGATACAATTTTACACAAGATATTTATTTATTTATAGAATGGATATACTTAAACCTTGCTACAACACTTATAGGCAGTGTACCTAATCGTACAGTAGTGTAGTTTTTAGTAAGTCCGGTTCGTTCCACAGGGAGATCTTTAAGCAAAGCTCAACGCTATATTAGTTTACTTTTATAAAAATATAAATATATATATAAGTAATATTATTATTATAAAGAGGGGTTTTTACCGTTTAATGACCGGTTTGTCGATTTTAAAACTTTAGTCGCAGTTAAAACCTAATGTAAAATATAAAATAAATACAAGACTGTAAATTAAAGCGTAAAG
This sequence comes from Rutidosis leptorrhynchoides, assembly GCF_046630445.1. Lineage (NCBI taxonomy): Eukaryota > Viridiplantae > Streptophyta > Magnoliopsida > Asterales > Asteraceae > Rutidosis > Rutidosis leptorrhynchoides. Next base: position 201,167,671 of record NC_092334.1, read on the forward strand.
TAAATAATGATAATGAAATTGCGAATAATAAAAATGCGATAAAAATTAAATTGCGATAATTAAAAAGTACGATAATTAAAAGTGCGATAAAATGAAATAACAATAAATAAAAGTGCGATAATTAGAAGTGCAATTAAATATAAAATAAAGGAAATTAAATATGATATAAAAGAATTATGCTTATTTAAACTTCCGTAATCATGATGTTTGACGTGTTGATTTTAGTTTTATGCCCTTGGGTTAATTGTCCTTTGTCCTGGATTATTCAATATGTCCGTCTGGTTTTTGTCCATAACAGTCCATCAGTCATAAATATAAATTGCAAGTGTCCTTGTCAAATTATTATTATACCCGAAGATAAATATTCCAACTAATTGGGGATTCGAATTGTAACAAGGTTTTAATACTTTGTTTAATGAATACACCAGGTTATCGACTGCGTGTAAACCAAGGTTTTACTACTTTGTTAACAATTACACCAATTACCCTTGAATGTAATTTCACCCCTGTTTCAATTATTCTAGTGGCTATTAATCCATTCCCGTGTCCGGTTAAATGAACGATTATTCGTACAAATAAATACCCCGCCCATCGTGTCCGATCGAGTGTATATGGTAATTTATAGGGACGCCCAATTGTAAATCTTTATATTAACATTAACAAACTTTCATTTAGTTAAACAAATATAAAGCCCATTAATAGCCCATAGTCTAGTTTCCACAAGTGTCGTTCTTTTGTCCAAACCCTAATTATGGTACAAAGCCCAATTACCCAATTTTAATAATTAGCCCAACATCATGATTACTTCGTTTTAAACAAGCATAATAATAACTTAGCTACGAGACATTAATATAAAAAGGTTGAACATAACTTACAATGATTAAAAATAGCGTAGCGTTACACGGACAGAATTTCGACTTACACCCTTACAACATTCGCTAACATACCCTTATTATTAGAATTATAATTAAAATTAAAATATAAATTATAAATATAAATATATATTACTCGTATATATTGAGAGAGAGATGAAAAATATGGTGTAAAATTCGATCAGAATTCGGTTGGCTTTATAGCCAGAAATGAATTTTGGGGCTCCGCGACTCGCGGCCAAATAGCCTTAAAACTCCGCGAGTCGCGGAGAGGTATTTTCATTTCACACCCTTGGAGTTTCTGGCTGCCGACGGTTTTTATTATATATATATAATATATATATAATTAATATAATTAATTATATATTATATTATATTTATATATATAGTTAATTTGTAATTTTTAGTCCGTTGCGTCGAGCGTTAAGAGTTGACTCTGGTCCCGGTTCCGGTTTTTCGAACGTCCTCGCGTACAATTTAATATCTTGTACTTTGCGTTTTGAATCTTGTACTCTTGTGATTTCGAGACGTTTCTTATCAATAATTGGAACCTTTTTGATTGTCTTTTGTTCTTTTGAGCTTTTTGGTCGTTTGCGTCTTCAAATCGTCGAATCTGTCTTTTGTCTTCACCTTTTATTATTTAAACGAATATCACTTGTAAATAGAACAATTGCAACTAAAAGCTTGTCTTTCTTGAGGAATAATGCTATGAAATATATGTTCGTTTTTAGCATTATCACTATATTACATTACTGAATACAAACTATAGCTCACCAACATTCGTGTTGACTTTTAAGCGTGTATTTCTCAGGTGCTTAGACGTTGTTGCTTCCGTTGTTAGACTTGCTGTCTTGGTGTTTTAGACTTGCTGTTACAGACTCGCTGTGTTAGACTTCCGCTGCATTACTTAGAGACGTCTCTATTATGGAACTTTTATCTTGCATTCACAACTTATGTTAATTGAATAATGGCTTGTAACGACCTTTGTGTCACGTTATCTTTTGTAAAACGTTATCCTTTTTGAATGCAAAACTTGTTTTAAAACAGCATGTAGTATTGTACCGTGTAATGGACCTGTTGTTAACGATTCGTGCATGATGTTTTTGTACGGGCCGTCACATTTGGTATCAGAGCATCGGTTATAGGGAATTAGGTTGCATTAGTGAGTCTTGACTGAGCCGAGTAGGATTCGCTAATAGGACTAATCTACAACTTGCTCGTTTACTTGTTACTACTTACTTCTACTGCATTCTACTGCTTACCTTTACTGCTATGTGAACTTGCTGTATGCTGCTACTTTTTCGCTACTGCATGCTACTATCTGTCTTTGATTGCATGTTACTTTTTTAATACTGTTACGATTGCCAAGCTATGTACTGCTAGGATACTGTAGTGCCTGATTACGTGCTTGCTATATGTCTTACTGACATGGAAAAAGTTATTTTTCCTTGTTCAGATGTCAGACATGCCGCCCATGACCTTTGACTTCGAGAGTGACTCAGATACGTCTGCTACCTCGCCTACTATTGTTGCTAACTCATCGATACCCTCCGGCCACTCTGGCGATTCGTCTTCTGGAGATAGTAGACACGCGCTTGACCTCATGGACGTCTCAGACGGAGACGAGGATCCCGAGGAGATTTCAGCACCACCCAACCCTAGACTCCTGGGGCAACAGTACCATTCCAGTGGTACTGTGATTCCTGGGGGAGACGGAGACGGTCTCTTCCGTAACAAGCATGGACATTGGGCTAGACGCACTGCTGACGGACTTGTCATACCGATTACACCTGGCAGATATCGACTCATGACCACCGGCCAGACGATTTCTCCCTCCCGTGATGTACCTGCACTACCTTCCGAAGATTCAGACGGATCATCATCCGATGACACCAGCGAGGAGGATTCAGAGGAGGATTCTGAGGAGGACTTCGAGGAGGAGCCCGTGCAGCCACCCTCTACCCCGCCGAAGAAGTGGTACTGCTTCGATGGTACTGTTATTCCAGGGGTTAATGAAGGAAAGACATTCTTGTACATGGACAGTTGGTTAGGGTCACCGCCCGTAAGAGGGTTATGCCGTATCCTACCGACCCATTTGTGAGTAAGGTTGCCCGCTCAGTGCCGTCTACTTCTAGTACTACATCCGCATTATCTGGACCATCTGCACCACATGCACCATCTGCACCACCTGCCCCACCAGCATCTCCTATCGTCAAGGAACTGACGAGGGAACTGCATGCCCACCGTGCTCGGGTAACTGAGCTCGAGGACCAGATGTCCCACCTGATTGACATCATTTACCCACCGTCACCCTAGGACTATTGTATTATATTTCTTTATGTATTCCATTTGTAGTTTCTTGTTTTTCGTTTATGTATTGTACGAACCTTATGCTATTGTATGCAATTTTCTTATTATGAATGGAACTACTGTTGTTGATCTATTGTACGGCATTTTATTACATATTGGCTTTTGTGCTACCTGCTGCTTGTTGCCATGCTTAGCATTCGTGTACTGTGTTGTTTCCATGTTGTTTACCGTATGCCGTGACATTGTTGGTTAATGGATTTTGACTTAAGTCGAAATTTTTGTTTGGAAGATCGATGGCTAACGGAAGAGGTCCAAGAGAAATCCCCGCCGCATCACAGCTTGAGGAGATGATAGCCGCTCGAGTAGCCACAGCTATGGCGAATGCCAACCCTCAAGCTCCACCGGCTAACCCGAACTTCCAGAATGGGTGTACTTTCAAGGAATTTTAGAGCTGCAAGCCCCACAATTTCAGTGGAACAGAAGGGCCAGTTGGGCTGACGAGATGGTTTGAGAAGTTGGAAGCTGTGTTCCATGTGAGTAACTGCTCCGAAGGGAATATAACTAAGTTTGCATCCTGCACTTTGTCTAATGGCGCTTTGACTTGGTGGAATATGCTCGCCCAGGCTCGGGGAATTGACGAAGCTTATGCTACAACATGGGAGGAGTTTAAGAGGGCTATGATCGAGGAGTACTGCCTCAGAACCGAAATTCAGAAAATGGAAGCGGAGTTTTGGGAACTTAAAGTTGTAGGAACTGACCTTGATGGCTATAACCGAAGGTACTTGGAGTTAGCTTTGATGTGCCCCACAATGGTTACTCTGAAGTATAAACGGATGGAGAGGTATCTTTGGGGACTCCCCAAGGACATTCAAGGAAATGTCACTTCATCGAAACCAGCAAATGTCCCAGAAGCTATGCGTATGGCGCACACCGTGATGAATCAAATTACCCGCCAAGAGCCAGAGAAGGCAAAATCAGAATCGGGAGCTAGTAATGGGAAACATAAGTGGGACGGGAGTAAGGGAAAAGGTTTTGACTAGGACCCGACCAAGAAGTATGAGAATTTTAAGGGAAACAATGACTGAAGGAATCCTAACCCGAACCCTAGCTCTAACCCTAACTACAAAGGTAGTCTTCCCCAGTGTAAGAGATGCTACAAGCATTGTAACGACCCTGGATTTTTCCAACGTTTATTTATTAATAATTGTTATTATTAATACTTGTGAATGATTGAATGTATGTTATTACATTTACTCGTTACCATGATTGATCATACATGACTTTGAATGCCCGAAAAGTCTTTGTGACACGCGTACATTACCCGCATAATATTTTTGAATATTATTTACATTCATGATTAAGTTTTATTAATCATTTTGATTAACTATGGTTATTAGTTAGTTACTTGGGCTTTAATTGGATTAACTTGTTAAATACTTGAACTTGGGCCTTGTTAATGTTACGAACTCATGATATTGGGCTTATAAGCCCACCCTACATCTTAAAAGAATTAGTTAGCCCACTAACTCATGTAAGTATTTCATTTAAGGGTTAACTAGCTAGTTTGTTACTCATGGAATCTTGTTACAACTTCTTCCCATGCAAACACCCCATAATAACCAACTTTTGAAGCTTTTGCATACAAGTGACTAGTGTGTAATCTCCTTCCTCTTGATCCCTCCCAAGCCGTCGGCCTACATGGCCATTAGAGGAGTTTTAATTTTTTGTACCACTACATTTACTTGCATTACTCTTCACTTCTCACACACACTTTTACTTACATTTTTCTCTCTACATTTCCTCTCACTTTTCTCTCAAAATATTGTAAGTTTCATGAATGTTTTCTTCCTCTTTTCTTTCCTTCAAACTGAACCAAAACACCCCTTTAATCATCATCATTTACTTGTTGTTACTTGTTCTTTGTTAATGTCTACTTACTTACTTGTTCATTGTTGTTTGTTACTTACTAGTTTCAAGAATCAACTCTTTAGTTTGATTCTTCATCTTATCTTGTATTTACAAGAACATAAGCTTCCTAGTTATGTTCTACACTTGTTGTTTTAAAAAGATTTAAGTTCATGTGTTGTGAAAGCATACTTGTAATTCATGTTAGTAAACTTTAAAGTTTACTTTCTTAAAGATCAAACTTTAGTTTGAATCTTTAAAGTATGAACAACCCATGAACTAGTTACTAGTTTACTTAGTTTATTTCCTTATATTATGCACTTTAAATTCATGTTTGTTGGTTAAAATTGGTCAAGTGTTACTAGTTAACTTTGATCTCATTTATCTTGAACAAAAGTTAACTTTAAAAGTTCAAGAACATGTAAGTAAGCTTTCTTTAACTATAAATTGTACACTTATGTTAGATCTAGACTTTTGGGTCTAGGATCTTCAAGATCTAACTAAGAAAAATTTTCTACAACTCAAGATCTTGATTTCATAAGTTTACTTTCAAGTTTGTAACTTATTATTAGTTTTAAAGTTCATGTATGTGTTAGATCTAAGACTTTGATGTAACTTTGGTTCATCAAAACACTTGCAACACTTAAGTGAGTTGTGCTTCATGTCTTAGACTTACACTTGGGTTATGATGGTCAAACCTTGGTGAAAATGATGCAAACACATCAACGAGTTGTACACTTGAAGCTATATGCATCAATGATGAGAACCATGATAAGCATCGAGCACCAAGAACCACCGGAACCTACTGACCCTACTGTTTTAATGTTTCTATGTCTGACCCGTAAGACCTGGGCTACTTTAAAGATGATTTTCAGATACCTCTGTTCGAGTAGATAACTTTTCATTTAGGACTCGTCTTAATCCGAGTTACGGTTTAGGATTTATGGCCCTCCGATCGTCACTATGTCTTTTAACGCTGTGCTGAAAATTCTGACCTACTCGCACTTAGACCGTCGCCACGGTCAAACAAATATGAGTTTGCTTCTGGGATTTTTACCACAACTAAAGGCCTCATATACGGAGCCATGTCCGGTCTCACCTTATTTCAGTAGGTATTGAGGCCGTGGTGACTGACCGAACTCAGCCTTTGTTTTAAACTCTTTTCATGAACGAAACTTACTTTACACCTTTTGTTTGATGATGAATGATGATGAACTTTAAGACCTTATTTACATACTTTTAAACCTATTCAGACGATTTACTAACTTAGTGATATTTGACTTAGGTTGAGGACCCGTTTGGACAACCTACATACTTGCTTATTTCCCGAGTCATACTTTACCGCTACATTATCATTGTGAGTTATAGCATCCCTTTTTACTTTAACTATTTTGGGAACTGAGAATACATGCGCATTTTACATTTTACATACTAGGCACGAGTACTTAAACTTATATATGTGTGGGTTATATAACGGCATAAACATTCCCTTTAGCTCGGTAACGTTTAGTCATTGGTTTTTGAACCGGTGAACGCGAATCTTAGATATGGATCCATAGGGTTTAACATCCCCACTCGGGCTAGTCGCGCTAGCATTTAATGAGTGTTTAATACTTCATAAACATACGCACTTGCCAAGTGTACTTTCAGGGGGTATAAACGTTAAGTTAGTTACCAAGTGCCCACGGTTAACATATACTTTATCATACTGTTTTGAAACGCTCTTTGTAGCACTGAAATCTCGTGGCCTACCTTACATACTGTTATACTTAAACTATAGCTCACCAACCTTTGTGTTGACGTTTTTAAGCATGTTTTTCTCAGGTGCTTAAGGTTGCTTCCGCTGTGTACTAGTCTTGCCGTAGACACCCGCTGCTCTAGTGTTATCACCGCATGAACTGTTTATCTTGCATTCAAACTTTAATACATTTGAAACTATGTTTTGTAACGACCTAAGGGTCACATACATTTATTCATGCTTGCTATTCGTAGAAGCATACTGTTAGTGTAAAACACTGGATGTCGATTATGACGTCATCTTTCTATCGTGAATGCAACTTCTTTTATTACAGCATATAGTACTTAACCTTGTAATGATCCTGTTGTTGATGATTCGTACACGATGGTTTTGTACGGGGCATCACATTTGGTATCAGACCATTGGTTGTAGGGAATTAGGTTGCATTAGTGAGTCTAAGACAGACCCGAGTAGGATTCACTAATAAGACTAATCTACAACTTGCTAGTTTACTTGTTTTCGCTGAACATACTGCATGCTGCTGCTTACTTTTTACTGCTATATGCCGTATGCTACTACATGATTTCACTACCGTATGATACTACTTGCTTTCGATTGCATGCTACTTTTGTACGATTCGTTATTATTGCCATGCTACTTATTGTTATACATGATTTAAATTGTTTGCCTAATACGTGCTTGCTTTATGACTTACTGGCATGGAAAAATTTATTTTTCCTTGTTCAGATGTCGGATACTCCACCTGCTATCATTTTGGGCAGTTCAGACTCGTCAGCCACCCCACCTGCTGCTGCTGCCGACACACCGATCCCGCTACCCACGAGCGACCCTGACGCTTCATCTTCCGGGGCTAGCAGCCAGGCGCCTGCCCCAGTGGTTACTTCTAACTGAGCCCAGGACCCTTCAGAGATTCCAGCTCCATCTGCCCCAGACCCTCAGGATCACAGCCCCGCTCCGGTGAGATTGTGATTCCCGCGGAGTTCGGGGAAGGTTCGTTCCGTAACCGGTATTGCCATTGGTGCCGACGCGCCCCTGATGGACGTCTCATTCCGATCAGACCCGCTAGGTACAGAAAGATGATGGCCACTCGAGGAGAGCCCGTTCAGCCACCAGTACAGCCACCACCGCATGATTCAGATGATTCTTCATCCGATGATTCATCTACAGACGGCTCTAGCGATGATGACTCCGACGAGGAGGACCCCGATGCACCTGTTCAGCCATCCTCCACCCCGCCGAAGAAGCGGTATCGCTTCGACGGTACCATCATTCTGGGGATCAACGGAGGACGAGCCTTCACTGACGCGTTTGGTCGGCGTCGTAGGGTTACTGCCCGTAAGCGGCTTGTGCCGTATCCTGCCGACCCACTCGTGTGTAAGGTACCCCGTTACGTACTGACTATTTCTGGAGCCGGACCCTCTGCACCACCAGCACCACCTGCACCACCAGCACCACCCGCCCCACCAGCTCCCACTGTCGAGGAATTGAAAAGGGAGGTGGAAACCCTCCGTACTCGGGTAGCTGAGCTAGAGGACCAGATGTCCCATGTTATGGACATCCTACACCCACCTTCACCGTAGGACTTTTGTATTTAGATTTCATTATGTAATCTAGTTTTAGTTTTATGTTTCACTTATGTATTGTACGGACTTATTCAGATGTATGAAACTTATTATTATTAATGAATGGAACTTTGCGTTATTTAATTCTTGCACGATGTTCTATTTACGTTACTGTACGATGATTCTGTGGTATTTGTACCTAGATGCGTTATTTAATAACATGTGATGTTTTGATTCCATGTTGGTTACTATATACTGTATTATTACTATTTGAATACTGGATTTTGACTTGAGTTAAAATTTTTGTTTAGAACATCATGGCCAACGGACGATCAACACCTACCACCGCCCAAATCGAAGAGATGATTGCCGAAAGGGTAGCCGCAGCCATTGCTGAAATGCAACCCCAAGCTCCACCGCCACCGCCACCACCACCGGTTATTCAGCCCATTCGTAATGGGTGTACTTACAAGGAATTCCAGAGCTGTAAACCACATAACTTTAGCGGCACTGAGGGACCGGTTGGTCTCACTAGATGGTTTGAAAAGCTAGAATCAGTATTCCGAGTTAGCAACTGTTTGGAGGACAGCAAAACCAAATTTGCTTCTTGCACGCTGTCTGACGGCACGCTCACGTGGTGGAACACAATGGCACAGGCACAAGGCATTGATGAGGCGTATGCTACGCCATGGGAAGAATTTAAGTGTGCTATGATTGGGGAGTATTGTCCGAGAACTGAAATCCAAAAGATGGAAATGGAATTCATGCAGTTAAAGGCCGTTGGGAACGACCTTGATGGTTACAACAGGAGATTTTTGGTGTTAGCCCTGATGTGTCCGACAATGGTCACCCCAGAATTCAAGCGTATGGAAAGGTACTTCTGGGGACTTCCTAAGAGCATAAAGGGAAACGTTACCTCGTCCAAGCCACCAAATGTCCCGGAAGCGATGCGCATGGCGCATACTTTAATGAATCAAATAACCATCGATGAACCGGAGAAAACTAAGTCTGAAGCGGGTACTAGTGAGAAGCGCAAATGGGATAACAACAGGGGACGAACCTATGATCAAAACCCGGCGAAATGACATGAGGGTTTTAGGGGAAACCACAACGGTGGAAATCCCAATCCAAACACCAACACGAACCCGAACTACAAAGGAACCTTACGAAAATGCAAGCGGTGCTACAAGCACCATACTGGATATTGTAATGTTGTTTGTGAAAAGTGCCAATGGACTGGGCATATCGGGAAAGACTGCAAGGTCATCACTTTGAATGGGAAGCTGAATACCAATGGACCTAAAAAGTGCTACGAATGCGGACAGATGGGCCATTTCAGAAATGCGTGCCCAAACAAGCGAAAAGATGGCGGACCACCCCGTGGACGAGCTTTTAATGTTAATGCAAGGGATGCACGCGATAACCCCGACTTGGTGACAGGTATATTCACTATCAACAACCTTTTAGCTTCTGTCCTATTTGATACTGGTGCCGATAGAAGTTATGTATGTAGACATTTTTGCGATAAGATTAATTGGTCGTTAGTCCCATTAAAAGAGAGTATGCTGGTCGAGGTCGCCAATGGAAAACTTGAGAAAGTTGACCATATTAGTCGAGGAGCTATTATCAACATAGCTGGTACAGATTTCGAAATTGATTTGATACCCATCAAATTGGGAAGTTTTGACGTGATCGTCGGTATGGATTGGTTGAGTAAGATAAGGGCTGATATTATCTGTAGAGATAAAGCTCTTCGTATACCACAAGGAAACGGTGAGCCACTGATCATCTACGGAGAGAGATGTACCTCGAAGCTGAACCTCATCAGTTGCGTGAAAGCGCAAAAGATTATGAAGAAGGGACGTCTTGCTGTCCTAGCACATGTGAAAACGGTAGAAACTGAGGTGAAGAGCGTGAACGATGTTCGAGTTGTGAACGAATTTTCCGAGGTCTTCCCTGAAGAATTGCCTGGATTACCGCCGCCGAGAGCTGTAGAGTTTCAGATCGATTTAGTGCCAGGAGCAGCACCTGTAGCTCGCGCGCCTTATAGACTAGCACCTTCCAAGATACAAGAATTACAGAGTCAACTACAAGAGCTGTTAGACCGTGGATTTATCCAACCAAGTTTCTCGCCTTGGGGCGCACCTGTTCTGTTTGTGAAGAAGAAGGATGGATCCTTCCGTATGTGTATCGACTACCGTGAACTCAACAAATTGACGATCAAGAATCGGTATCCTCTTCCCAGAATTGACGATCTTTTTGATCAACTACAAGGATCGAGCATTTACTCTAAGATCGATTTGCGATCCGGATATCACCAGCTGAGGGTGAAGGAAAGTGACGTGATGAAAACTGCATTCAGGACCTGTTATGGTCATTATGAGTTTCTCGTGATGCCATTCGGTTTAACCAATGCACCTACCGTGTTCATGGACCTCATGAACCGTGTCTGCAAGCCGTACCTGGATAAGTTTGTTATCGTCTTCATAGATGATATCCTCATCTACTCTAAGAGTGAAGAAGAACATGAGAAATACCTCCAACTAGTACTTGAACTCTTGAGACAAGAGCAACTTTACGCCAAATTCTCCAAGTGTGAATTTTGGTTGAAGGAAGTCCAGTTTCTGGGTCATGTTGTGAGCGACCAGGGTATCAAAGTTAACCCCGCCAAGATTGAAACTATCAGCAAGTGGGAGACCCCCACTACTCCGACTCATATTCGCCAATTCCTATGTCTCGCCGGTTACTACCGAAGGTTCATTGAAGGATTTTCTCTGATTGCGCGTCCTTTGACCGCACTGACTCACAAGGGCAAGAAGTTCATTTGGGAATCCGCGTACGAATCAGCATTTCAAACTTTGAAGAAGAAGTTAACCACCGCACCTATCCTATCACTTCCTGAGGGCAGTGACGACTTTGTTGTTTATTGTGATGCATCGAAGAGTGGTTTTGGTTGTGTACTAATGCAACGATCAAAAGTTATTGCCTATGCCTCCCGCCAATTGAAGATTCACGAGTGGAACTACACTACTCACGATCTTGAACTTGGAGCCGTTGTCTTTGCGCTCAAATTGTGGAGACACTATTTGTATGGAACTAAGAGCACTATCTTCACCGATCACAAGAGCCTCCAGCACATCTTCGATCAGAAGCAACTGAATATGAGACACCGTCGATGGATTGAGACTCTGAATGACTACAATTGTGAACTTCGTTATCACCCTGGCAAGGCCAATGTTGTAGCTGACGCTTTAAGCCGAAAGGAGAGGACGACACCTCTTCGTGTTAGGGCTCTGAACATCACCATTTATTCGAACCTCAACAGCCAGATCCGAGTAGCCCAAGATGAGGCTCTTAAGAAGGAGAATATAACTCATGAACATTTGAACATACTTGTCTCTCGATTCGAGGTTAGGGAGACTGGACTCCGATGTTATGCCGGAAGAATTTGGGTACCTCTTTATGGAGATCTACGGAACCTTATACTTGATGAAGCACACAAATCGAGATATTTGATTCATCCTGGAGCGGGCAAGATGTACCACGACCTTAAAGAACAGTATTGGTGGCCGAATCTTAAGAAAGACGATGCAACTTATGTTGGGAAGTGTTTGACTTGCTCAAAGGTTAAAGCCGAGCATCAAAGACCTTCTGGTTTACTTCAACAACCGGAAATCCCATAATGGAAGTGGGAAAGGATCACAATGGATTTCATTACCAAGCTTCCAAAGACGGTGGGCGGATACGATACCATTTGGGTTATCGTTGACCGTCTTACCAAATCTGCACACTTTCTAGCGATGAAGGAAATAGATACAATGGAGAGACTTGATCAACTATACATCAAGGAGGTTGTATCTCGTCATGGTGTACCTTTATCGATCATCTCCGATCGCGATCCCTGTTTTGATTCTAGATTTTGGCGTTCTTTGCAAGAAGCCATGGGAACTCGTCTTGACATGAGTACTGCTTATCACCCTCAGACTGACGGGCAAAGTGAACGAACGATTCAGACCTTGGAGGACATGTTGCATGCATGTGTCATTGATTTTGGAAAGGCTTGGGAAAGGCATTTGCCGTTAGCCGAATTCTCGTACAACAACAGTTACCACTCAAGCATTAATGCTGCACCTTTTGAAGCATTGTATGACCGTAAGTGCCGATCTCCTATTTGTTGGGCCGAAGTAGGCGAAAAGCAAATCACCGGACCCGAAGTAGTCCATGAAACCACGGAGAAGATTGCTCAGATTCAAGCGAGACTTAAGACTACCCGCGATCGTCAAAAGAGTTATGCCGATCTTAAACGTAAAGACTTTGAATTCAACATGGGTGACCGCGTAATGTTGAAGGTTGCACCTTGGAAAGGTGTGATCCGTTTTGGAAAATGTGGAAAGTTAAACCCACGATACATTGGTCCTTTTGAAATCTTGGAACGTGTTGGACCCGTTGCATACCGTTTGGATCTACCAGCATAATTGAGCTCAGTTCATCCTACCTTCCACGTGTCAAACTTGAAGAAGTGTCTTGCTGCACCCGAACTTATCATACCACTTGAAGAACTTACAATTGATGACAAACTCCACTTTGTGGAAGAACCTGTTGAAATTATGGATCGAGAGATCAAAACTTTGAAACGCAACAAGATTCTGATCGTCCGAGTACGATGGAATGCCAAACGAGGACCTGAATTTACTTGGGAACGAGAGGATCAAATGATGCGGAAGTATCCTCACCTTTTCCCAACTCCTCCATCTACCTCAGCTTAAATTTCGGAATGAAATTTTCTTTAACAGGTGGGTAATTTAACAACCCTAGATTTTTCCAACGTTTATTTATTAATAATTGTTATTATTAATACTTGTGAATTATTGAATGTATGTTAATACATTTACTCGTTACTGATGTTCTGCGAGGTGTATATAAAATAGATTATATTTTATTAGGAAAATACTATTAAATACGATACAATTTTACACAAGATATTTATTTATTTATAGAATGGATATACTTAAACCTTGCTACAACACTTATAGGCAGTGTACCTAATCGTACAGTAGTGTAGTTTTTAGTAAGTCCGGTTCGTTCCACAGGGAAATCTTTAAACAAAGCTCAATGCTATATTAGTTTACTTTTATTAAAAATACAAATATATATATAAGTAATATTATTATTATAAAAGGGGGGTTTTTACCGTTTAATGACCGGTTTGTCGATTTTAAGACTTTAGTCGCAGTTAAAACCTAATGTAAAATATAAAATAAATACAAGACTTAAATTAAAGCGTAAAGTAAATAACGATAATGAAATTGCGAATAATAAAAGTGCGATAAAATAAAATTGCGATAATTAAAAAGTACGATAATTAAAAGTGCGATTAAATAACAATAAATAAAAGTGCGATAATTAGAAGTGCAATTAAATATAAAATAAAGGAAATTAAATATGAAATAAAAGAATTATGCTTATTTAAACTTCCGTAATCATGATGTTTGACGTGTTGATTTTAGTTTTATGCCCATGGGTTAATTGTCCTTTGTCCTGGATTATTTAATATGTCCGTCTGGTTTTTGTCCATAACAGTCCATCAGTCATAAATATAAATTGCAAGTGTCCTTGTCAAATTATTATTATACCCGAAGTTAAATATTCCAACTAATTGGGGATTCGAATTGTAACAAGGTATTAATACTTTGTTTAATGAATACACCAGGTTATCGACTGCGTGTAAACCAAGGTTTTACTACTTTGTTAACAATTACACCAATTACCCTTGAATGTAATTTCACCCCTGTTTTAATTATTCTAGTGGCTATTAATCCATTCCCGTGTCCGGTTAAATGAACGATTATTCGTACATATAAATACCCCGCCCATCGTGTCCGATCGAGTGTATATGGTAATTTATAGGGACGCCCAATTGTAAATCTTTATATTAACATTAACAAACTTTCATTTAATTAAACAAATATAAAGCCCATTAATAGCCCATAGTCTAATTTCCACAAGTGTCGTTCTTTTGTCCAAACCCCAATTATGGTACAAAGCCCAATTACCCAATTTTAGTAATTAGCCCAACATCATGATTACTTCGTTTTAAATAAGCATAATAATAACTTAGCTACGAGACATTAATATAAAAAGGTTGAACATAACTTACAATGATTAAAAATAGCGTAGCGTTACACGGACAGAATTTCGACTTACACCCTTACAACATTCGCTAACATACCCTTATTATTAGAATTATAATTAAAATTAAAATTAAAATATAAATTATATATATATATTTTACGTATATATATATGAGAGAAGAGAGAAAAATGGATATTATTTTGATCAGAATTCGGTTGGCTTTATAGCCAGAGTTGATTTTTGGGGCTCCGCGACTCGCGGCAAAAGCCTCTTCAAACTCCGCGAGTCGCGGAGGATGAATTTACAGCTCACACCCTTGGAGTTTCTCTGCCGACGGTTTTATAATATATATATATAATATATATATAATTAATATAATTAATTATATATTATATTATATTTATATGCATAGTTAACTTGTAATTTTTAGTCCGTTGCGTCGAGCGTTAAGAGTTGACTCTGGTCCCGGTTCCGGATTTTCGAACGTCCTTGCGTACAATTTTATATTTTGTATTTTGCGTTTTGAATCTTGTACTCTTGTAATTTCGAGACGTTTCTTATCAATAATTGGAACCTCTTTGATTGTCTTTTGTACTTTTGAGCTTTTTGGTCGTTTGCGTCTTCAATTCGTCGAATCTGTCTTTTGTCTTCACCTTTTATTATTTAAACGAATATCACTTGTAAATAGAACAATTGCAACTAAAAGCTTGTCTTTCTTGAGGAATAATGCTATGAAATATATGTTCGTTTTTAGCATTATCAAATATTCCCACACTTGAGCGTTGCTTGTCCTCAAGCAATATCGTCTTGAAATACTAGAATCACTTCTTTATTCTTCACACTTTGTACATCAGTGATTTCTATACGGCGGTATAAACAATGGTAGTAACGATATGGTTTACAGTCCCACATGACTATAAAAATTTAGATCCATTAAGGAAATTGGATCTTTATGAAAACATTTGATCTTTTGAAATCTAGTTTTTACCCTAGATAAGTTTTCCGGAATAACCCTTTACCGGTGTTTGCAAAATATTTTTGTGGGTTTAGTGGGTTTCAGATTTGAAAATTTTAGCTCAAAACTTGCGGTTTTGTGTCACCCACTTGCTAACCTTGTATTTGGAAAGCAACACGTCCAGTTTACTTGTCCCGTATATTACCTTTCGGTAAACTACCGTCCGGTTGTAAAGGAAAGCGTTGAACAAGCAACTGTTAAGGCAATGTCCCCTGACATGCTTTTAGTTATGGTCTATAACGTGTCGGACGCAATTACTATCCTTGGTAGGAGCAATAGTAAAGCTCACCCTTATAATTTTTCGTTATGGCACAAGGTCCTGTCTTTGACCATGCTATGCAACCACCGTTCTTACGGTTGACACCCGATTTAGTTCAGGTGACCTAATGAATTCCAGGTGAATTCCTAGGATTTTACGTTCAATGGTAATGAACGCATTGAAAATAGGGTTTTCAGAAAACAAATCGGTTTATAATTTTGATCAAAATATTTTCTCGTTTAAGCTCGAGTTTAGATATCATCGAATTCCATGAGTTTGTAATTCTCAATCTTTAAGGTCAATCTCTAGGATTGAGTAATATCAGTCTTAAAAGCTGATTTTTAATCTTTAAGGAGATTATCCTTTCTGGGGATCTAATTCATTAGTCTTATCAAGCTAATTTGCACGGTGCCCCCCCATTGTACGAGATAAATCCTTCTCATGGTTAGGATAAATCTGACCACTTGGCGACCCTGTTTAATGCTGAGGTCCGTGGATTTCCTGCTGATTTTAGTGATGACTTTTCTAGATTTTTCGTCAACCTACAGCTGGTCTGGACGACAACTTCATGACCTAAATCAAGAAGCGCGTTTCTTTTTCGGAAGACTTTACTTCCTTTTAATGATGGAATTGATTCATCGTGTAGATCCATCTCTTCTTTTCTTTCATCAGGCAAAACAGTTTAGTTTAATCCAAAGCAAAAGTATTTTCAGTTATTTGTTACAGATATATGTGACATATGTTTAAGATAACTTGGTAAATTTTCCCACACTTGGCTTTTATTTTCCTTTTTATCGTCCTCTATTCCATTTTAAATGAATTTTTAACATTTTAGTTTGTTTCTCAATTTATGTCCTTTCCGAGGTAACAATAATTTCGGTTTAAAACCTAGTTTTATCGTTCATAAATATATATAAACATGATTTTAATTCATTTAATTGAAAATTTTGAAAAATTTCACTAGAATTGGGTAGTCAGTATATAAGACTAGGGCTGTTCTTTTTTATCAGAGAGCACTAGATTCTAATACAACTACTACTTTACTAGTATTTTTAATGGTAACCAAGTGTTTAAGATAAAAATTTTAAAATCCGAAAGAATTTAACCCCTTCCCACACTTAAGATCTTGCAATGCCCTCATTTGCAAGAAATCAGTAACAATTTAAATTATTGAAGGTGATTAGTGTGAAAATGATTAAATTTTTACCAAAGTTTCCAATTATATTGGCATTTGTTTGCTGAATGATAAATGGTGCACATCATTTGTTCATTCCGTCTTGTTGTTATTTCACATATATTTTGCATCTTGTCGTCAAAATTAGTTGCTTTTGCTGAACTTAATGCCAGTCTTTGAAAATGCGTTGTTTTACCCTGTTGTGTACATAAGATAAACTGCAAACATATATACATATTTTTGAAGTTTGGTATATTACCCCACATTCAAAAATTATTAAAATCTAAGAATAAAAGTTAGATAATTATAAAAATGATTACAATATTAACAAAAATATTAAATGTATCAATAATTACAAATTACAGAAAAAAATAAAATAATAATAAACTAAGGATGATATTGGTACCAATAGGGGTTCCAGGCATAACCATAAGTGCTATAGAATGCTTCGGCAGGGTCATACGTAGGATATGGTGGCTGCATCTCTATAGACCAAGGAGGGAAGACGGGTTTCGGTGTAGGAATATAGTTTCTACCTATATGTTGGCAATGAGCTATGATCTGGTTCTGATGAACTTGCCAATCTTCAAATGCTCTCTGTCTAGCATTTTCGTATTCCTGAGAAGCTATAAACCTATGCATTTCTTGCATCTCATTCCCCCCTCCTACATTACCTTGCTGCTGGTTTCTCTCCACCTGTGGATGTCTACCATGGTATCGTATTGCGGCGTTATTTCGCCTCTTCAAAACTTTCGCACCATGGTATACATTTAAACCTATAGTGTCGCGGGGTTCCGGTTCTTCTACTAATAATCCCCCCCGACTTATATCCACACCGAGATATTCACCAATCAAAGTAATAAAAATTCCACCTCCTATTATGCTATGTGGTCGCATCCCCCGAACCATAGCTGATAAATAATAACCCACACAATATGGTATACTTACAGCGCTCTGTGGGTCTCGAATACACATATGGTAAAACAAATCTTGTTCATTTACTTTTTATTTGTTCTTACCCCTTTGTGTAATCGAATTAGCTAAAAACCTATGTATCACTCTTAATTCGGCTCTATCTATATCCAAATAAGAGTAGTTTCCCCCTTTGAAACGGTGATGGCTTGTCATTTGACTCCACACACCGTGTGTATCAAAATTCTCATCTATCTTTCTACCGTTTAGTATCAATCCTCTACAATCGGCAGACGCCAACTCCTCAGGCGTATATATACGTAAAGCCTGAGCCATGTCCAGTAAAGACATGTGGCGCATCGAACCGCCTAACAAAAATCTAATAAAAGAACGATCGGTTAAACTAGCTACCCGATCATTCAACTCTATACTACATAACAATTCTTCACACCATACTTTATATACAGGTCTACGTATGGTGAATAAGCATATCCAGTCATTAAAAGAAGAATTACCATACCTCTGTACAAGTAATTCCCTAATTGGCCCGGCCAATTCTACAGCTTCTAAGGGTCCCCATTCTATGACCCTCGGTACCTCAACAACCTTAGAGTGAAGAGTATGCAAACCCCGTTGATATTTTGGATAATCTATCCAAAGTCTGTCAAATCTCAGGTTCGGGTGCAACTCTTCCAAATGCATATCGGAAAAGGTCATGACTGGATGAGGTACATCCTGCTTGTAGTAGTTATCCACCTCCTGTTGTTCCAAATTCTCAGCAGGAGCATTGCGGGCTTGGGATGAAGATTCACCCCTTTCATTCTGCAAAACACATCAAACACAAATTTTGTGCATCCAAATATGCATTAGTGTCAGCAAAATCATCAATCAAAATAATTACAATGACATTATCAATTTATATCAAACTTAAGCTCATTTTCACATTTTTATCAAATCTACACTTTTTCAAATAAGCATATACGAAAATGTTCGCCAAGTTCATAAGCATTCAACTCAAATAACATGTCAAAATAATCATTACTAGCAATTAAACAGGTCTCAAATGGCATTATCTTTCAAAAATCAAGTTCATGAATTTTAGACTTGAAAAAGTCCACTTTAATTCTCAAAATCATGTTTAGGCTCAAAGTTTGGATCATTTAACTACCTAGACATGTTACACTACTCAATTTAGCAACAATTCATGACAAAAATCGGCCATAACCTGTTTATATCAAAAAGCCCCAAATTTGCTCAAGAACACAAACCCTAGATTATTCAAAATTTGAAGTTTAAGGCTTCTAATCATGTTAAACAGCATCAATCTAGGTTATACAAGCATAATACATAAACAATTTAAGTCTAATTACACTAAAAAGCATCAAAATCAAATTGGGGAAAAAATAGCTCAAGAACACCAAATTTCGAATTAAATGGTGTTTAGGTGTAGAAATTTACCGTTTTTCTTGAGTAATTCTTAGATAGCATCCTTCTCAACATGATTTTAGCAAAAGATTTGGTGATTAACGGTTAAAAATTGGGATTTTTGGGGTGTTTTTGGGTGTATTTTCGGGGTTTTTTCGCAGTTTAATTCGCTGTATTTTTGTGGTTGAGTGAACTGATCGTTCAGCTCTTTATATTTTTTTTCTGATTTTCGGTCCCTCCGCGAGTCGCGGAGATTTAAGCACCAAACTCCGCGAGTCGCGGAGTTTGGTATTTTTTTTTTTTTTTTTATATCATTAACTTATTAAAACAATTAAGTAATTAATTTTAAAATTTTGTTTCCCTTGTTATTTAGGACGAGGTCGTTTCGGATCGATGTCCTAGTCCGTGCTTCGACAAAATTTTAAAATTTGTCTTTTTGTAGCGATTGTTTTAAAAGCTAAGATTTTTGGGTTTTTTAATGTTTTTGGCATACTTTAAATCAATAAGATTAAAAATAATGATAATAAAAGTTCTCGTCCCTCCCTCGGGTAAAGCAATTTCGGTTCAAAGACCTAGTCTTCAACTTACGACGAATTTTAAAAATCATATTCTTAACTTAATGAGATAAAGTAAATTTTTGTTTTTAAATTCACACAACTTAAATATGAAATTCAAAATTAATATTAAAAATTCACACCAAACTCAAAATTTAAAATGCATAAAATTAAAATTTAATATTTTAAAAATTAAAAATTCATAACAAACTTAATTTAAAAATTTATAAATTCATATCAAACTTATATTAATTTTTCAAATATTTACAATTTTAAATATATTATTTTTACAAAGTTTACAATATTAATTTAAGATTTAAATATTAATTTTAAAAACATGGTAAAAATAAAATTAAAAATCTTTTTGTCTTTTTATCCCACTTTAATCAATCAAATATTATCAAAAATATGCGCCCCTCTTTTCGGTAAAGTAATTTCGGTTCCAAGACCTAATTTAACTCATGACGAATTTTTGAAATATTTTGGGTTGATTTATTAAAGATATTTATACCTTAAGAATAAACGTTAAATTTCGCAGTGATGTAATAAATTTTTGAATGATATCAATAATTTCGGTCGCCAAACCTAATTTTATTCAATACCAATTTAATACTTTTTAGCGAACAAATTAGCGTTTATTATCAAAAGGTTAAAAATAAAAATAAAAATAAAAACTGTACAGACATACCTGTGAAATAGTTTTCTTAGTTATATGATCTATTCCATTCATAAGATAGTCGGTTTAATTGGTTTTCCATGGCTACATAGGCGTAACCTCGAGCATTCAGTGTCTTTTCTTCTAAACATATGAACGGTCCGTCTCTGCATAAAGTAACAAATTCGGTATTTGAATAGGTTTGATTATTTGAACATTTACCTCCATGTGACCATTTTCCGCATTTGTGACATCTTTCTAGGTGTCGTGCTCTTTTTTTCGCTGCGGATTTTGATTTTCCTTTACCAAATTGTAACTTATTATCTTCGCATCTGGATTCTTTTCTAACTCCGTCCATTCTTTCTCTGATTACTGATACTAATTCACTCGGTAGTATGTCATTATTACGTTTAGTGATCAAAGCGTGTAGCATTAGACCATGGTTTAGTTCACAGGCAGTCTTCATTTCGTAGAAACCTAAAAAAAATAAAAATTCAGAATGGGGGGAGAAGACTAGTTCTTTAGGGTCTGCTAGGGAAATACCATACGTGTTCCATTTTCGAGAACTACACGAAAACAGACAATCTAACTCTAACAGAAATACATATTATCCTTTAAAGACTTGATTCTCCCCACACTTAGTTAGCTGTGGTGTCGAAATTGTGATTAACTTCGTTGTCGACTTCCATCGGACCATGTATGTAATGTTTAACTCTGTGACCATTAACTTTAAATTCAATCCCATTTGAATTTATTAATTCTATCGTTCCGTATGGGAAAACTCTTTTGACTATGAATGGTCCAGACCATCTTGATTTCAATTTTGCAGGAAATAGATTGAATCGTGAATTGAAAAGAAGAACTCTGTCTCCTTCTTTAAATTCTTTTGAACTTCTGATTCTTTTATCATGCCATTTCTTCGTTCTTTCTTTATAGATTAACGAATTTTCGTATGCTTCATGTCTTAATTCTTCTAATTCGTTTAGTTGACTTAATCGTAGACGTCCGGCTTCATGTAAATCAAGATTACATGTCTTCAAAGCCCAAAATGCTTTGTGTTCAATTTCTACTGGAAGATGACATGCTTTTCCATAAACAAGTCTAAAAGGTGTGGTTCCAATTGGAGTTTTGTAGGCTGTTCTAAAAGCCCAGAGTGCATCCTCCAATTTAATGGACCATTCCTTCGGATTTGATCCTACGGTTTTCTCTAGAATACGTTTTAAAGCTCGGTTGGTATTTTCAACTTGTCCACTTGTTTGTGGATGATATGCGGTGGAGATTTTATGAGTTACTCCATATCTTTTAAGAACTTTCTCAAGTTGATTATTACAGAAATGAGTACCCCGATCACTTATTAAAGCTTTCGGTGTTCCAAACCTTGCAAAAAGACGTTTTAAAAAGTTGACTACAACTCGTGCATCGTTAGTTGGGAGAGCTTGTGCTTCCGCCCATTTAGATACATAATCAATGGCTATGAGTATATATAGATTATTATGAGATTTTGGAAATGGACCCATAAAGTCAATACCCCAAATGTCAAATACTTCACATACTTGGATGACATTTTGTGGCATTTCATCACGTTGACTTATTTTTCCGGCCCTTTGACATGCATCACAGGATTTGCAAAGAAGGTGTGCGTCTTTGTAAATTGTAGGCCAATAGAATCCAGCTTCATAAACTTTTCTTGCTGTTAGTTGAGGCCCATAATGCCCTCCTGTTGGTCCTGTGTGACAATGGTTTAAAATTTTACTAGCTTCATCTCCAAATACACATCGGCGTATTATTCCATCGGGACAACTTTTAAACAGATGTGGATCTTCCCAGAAATAGTGTTTTATATCACTGAAGAATTTCTTTCGTCTTTGGTACGATAATCCTTTTTCAAGGAATCCACAAACTAAGTAGTTTGCATAGTCTGCAAACCATGGGATTTCTTTATAATCTATCTTCAATAGATATTCATCAGGAAAGTTGTCTTGTATGGCCGATTCATTTAGAACTTCTAATTCGGGATTTTCAAGACGAGAAAGATGATCAGCGGCGAGATTTTCTGCTCCTCTTTTATCTCGGATTTCAATATCAAACTCTTGTAAGAGTAAGATCCAACGGATTAATCTTGGTTTAGCATCTTGTTTTGAAAATAGGTATCTAAGAGCAGAATGGTCGGTATAGACCACCGTTTTTGCTAGAACGAGATATGACCGAAATTTGTCAAAAGCAAAGACAATAGCAAGGAGTTCTTTTTCAGTAGTTGTATAGTTCGTTTGTGCTCCTTGTAACGTCTTACTAGCATAATATATAGGTTGAAATCGTTTTTCAATCCTTTGTCCTAAAACGGCTCCCATTGCAAAATCACTTGCATCGCACATTAGTTCAAATGGTAGATTCCAATTTGGTGTTATCATGATTGGTGCATTAGTGAGTTTTTCTTTAAGAATATTAAAAGATTTGATACACTCATCTGAAAAGATGAATGGCGCATCCTTTTCTAGGAGTTTATTCATAGGAGTGGCAATTTTAGAAAAATCTTTTATGAAACGTCGGTAAAAACCGGCATGCCCTAGAAAACTCCTAACTCCTCTAACATTGGTGGGATGTGGAAGTTTAGCAATTACATCTACTTTAGCTCTATCCACTTCAATTCCTTCTTTTGAAATTTTATGTCCAAGAACGATGCCTTCTTTAACCATGAAATGGCATTTCTCCCAATTAAGTACTAGATTTGATTTTTCGCATCTAATTAGCATTCGTTCCAGATTAACTAGACATGATTTAAATGTATCACCGAAGACTGAAAAGTCATCCATGAATACTTCCATGCATTCTTCTATCATGTCATGAAAAATCGCCATCATACACCTTTGAAAGGTTGCAGGGGCGTTACAAAGTCCAAATGGCATTCTTTTGTAAGCAAAAGTACCATAAGGGCACGTGAATGTGGTTTTCTCTTGGTCCTCGGGTGCTATTGGAATTTGAAAATATCCGGAAAATCCATCTAGAAAACAATAGTAACTATTTCCGGCTAATCTTTCCAACATTTGATCTATGAAAGGTAAGGGAAAGTGATCTTTTCTGGTGGCGTCATTTAATTTTCTATAATCAATACATACACGCCATCCTGTTACAGTCCTAGTAGGAATAAGCTCATTTTTCTCATTTGTAATGACAGTCATGCCACCCTTCTTAGGTACGCATTGAACTGGGCTTACCCATGGACTATCAGAAATTGGATATATCAAACCTGCATCTAGCAGTTTAATAATCTCTTTCTTAACTACATCTTGCATATTAGGATTTAGTCTTCGTTGGCGTTGCACATACGTTTTATGACCTTCTTCCATAAGGATTTTATGTGTGCAATACGAAGGACTTATTCCTTTAATATCATGAATCTTCCATGCAATGGCTGGTTTATGAGCTTTCAACACAGAAATGAGTTGTGATTTCTCATTTTCAGTAAGAGAAGACGATATTATTACAGGTAATTCAGATTCACCATGTAAATAAGCGTATTCCAAATGGTTTGGAAGTGGCTTTAACTCTAATTTCGGAGGTTCTTCTATCGATGATTTATATCGATATCTGTCTTCTTCTTTTAGCATTTGAATTTCTTCTGTTGTTGGTTCATATCCATTAGCTATAAGTGTAGCTAACATTTCAGCTTCATCAATTGGTTCATTACCTTCTCCTAAAGAACATTCTCCTGTCCCTTGTAATTCTGGAAATTCTTCTAATAATTCTGCATGTGCATCTATAGTTTGAATATAATAACATGTATCATCTGCAGATTGTGGTTGTTGCATTGCTCTATCAACTGAAAAGGTAACACTCTCATCCTCTATACTTAGGGTCAGTTTCTTACCGAACACGTCTATCATTGCTTTAGCCGTGTTTAAGAATGGTCTTCCTAATATGAGAGGAACTTGAGAATCTTCTTCCATGTCCAGAACAACAAAATCTACTGGAAATACTAAAGTACCAACTTTAACTAGCATGTTCTCCATTATCCCTCTAGGATATTTTATTGATCTATCGGCTAGTTGTATGCTTATTCTGGTTGGTTTCAATTCTCCAAGGTCTAGTTTAGTGTATAGTGAATACGGCATTAGATTTATACTAGCACCTAAGTCTGCCAATGCTTCTATTGAACTAAGACTACCCAGAAAACATGGAATTGTGAAACTTCCTGGATCAGATAGTTTTTCTGGTATCTTATTCAACAGCACTGCTGAACAATTAGCATTCATAGTAACAGCCGAGAGTTCTTCCATTTTCTTTCTATTTGAGATTAGATCTTTCAAGAATTTAGCATATCTAGGCATTCCTGAAATTACATCAATGAAAGGAAGATTTACATTTATCTGTTTAAACATATCCAAGAATTTGGATTGCTCGGCTTCAAGTTTTTCTTTCTTCATTTTACTCGGGTAAGGAAGTGGTGGTTGGTATGGTTTAACATAAGGTTTATCCTTAACTGTGTTATCTTCATTAACCTTTTCAACTACTGGTTCTTTTTCCTTATCTTGATCAGGTTGTGGTTCTTGTGGAGTAGGAATAGTTTCATCAGAAGTTACAGGTATTTCAGGTGGTTTAAGTGTTGTACCACTTCTTGTGGTAATAGCTTTAGCTGTTTCATTCCGGGGGTTAGCATTTGTATCGCTAGGTAGACTTCCCGGTTTTCTTTCACCTATTAACCTTGCTAGGTTACTTACTTCTTGTTCCAGATTTTGAATAGAAGCTTGTTGATTTCTAAATGCTTGAGCATTTTGTTCATTGGTTTGTTTCTGAGATGTGAAAAACTGCGTTTGAGTTTCAACTAGCTTTGTCATCATATCTTCTAAATTCGGCTTTTTATCATCGGTTTGTTGTGGTGGTTTGTTTTGAAAATTCGGTCTTTGCTGGTTGTAAGTATTATTGGATACTTGTTGATTGCTAGGACCTTGTTGGTTGTTGTATGGAATATTTCGGTTATAATTCTGGTTTTGATTGTAAATCGGTCTTGGCGGTTGATAATTATTCTGATAATTATTTCCAGGCCTTTGGTTTATGTATGAAATATTCTCTCTTTGTTCCATTGTTAATTCAATACTGAGACAATCTTTTGTCAAATGTGGTCCTCCACACTGCTCACAACTAATTCGTATTGAGTGAATATCTTTAGTCATCTTTTCCATTCGTCTCTCCACAGCATCTATCTTTGCGGAAATGGAATCTAAGTCATGGCTAGAATCGGCTCTAGCTGCTTTAGATGATCTAATGATATCTTTTTCTTGGTGCCACTCATGTGAGTGGGAAGCAGTATTATCAATAATTTTGTAAGCATCAGTTTCGGTTTTCTTCATAATAGAACCACCAGCTGCTATATCTATGTCTTTCCTTGTAGTGATGTCGCATCCTCGGTAGAATATTTGTACTATTTGACAGGTGTCTAAACCATGTTGCGGACATCCTCTTAATAACTTTCCATATCTTGTCCACGCCTCATATAGAGTTTCATTTGGTTTCTGTGTGAACGTAACAATTTCTGCTTGAAGTCTTACGGCTTTAGATGCAGGAAAGAATTGTTTAAGAAATTTGTCAACTAAAACGTCCCATGTATCAATCGCCCCTTCAGGTAACGATTCCAACCAATCTTTGGCTTCTCCCTTTAAAGTCCAGGGAAATAACATGAGATATATCTGTTCATCCTCCACTTCTCGGATTTTAAATAGTGTGCAGATCCTATTAAAGGTACGTAGATGTTCATTTGGATCTTCCTTCGGCGCACCACTAAATTGGCATTGATTAGTCACCATGTGTAGAATTTGTCCTTTGATTTCATAATCTGGCGCATTAATGTCTGGATGAGTAATTGCGTGACCTTGGCCAGTGCGTTTAGCTCTCATTCGGTCTTCCATACTTAAAGGTTCCAGATTCTCCATAATTGAATTTGTTGAATCGGTATCACTAGATGATTCTGATTTAATAGTTCATTCCTCAACAATCTCTGTTTGAATGATTGGTGGCTCCAGAGGAAAGTTTAGTGGTTCAGGATCTATGAACCGTTCCTGAATATTCTCTGGATTCTCAATTGTGATGTTGGGTTCAAAAAATGGATTATCGGAAATTTGAACTGAAGTACTTGGTTGACTGGATGACGATTCTAAAGAAAAATCAACGGCGGTTATATTTGTTAAACGATGTCTTGATCGAGTTACAGGTGGTGAACGTACAAAAGGTGGTGAACGTCTTGCTCGGTGCATTCACTGAATATCCTATTAGTTTTTTTTTTTAAAAAGGAAAGAAAAATTATAATAAGTTATCCAATCAATAGACTTTTCTGATTTTGCCCACGTTTCGAATAGCCAAAAGATGCAGCAGAGGGGCAGGATTCGTTTGGTCTCAATATAATTGAGGACTGTTTGGCTCCAATAACCCGGTCCACGTACAAATCCAACTATTACTACGAACCAGAAAATTTTGATGTCTATTAATTTAACCACTTAAAATAAATTTTCGTAATTTTAAGAAATTTAGATAAGAAGTAGAAAAAATTCTAAGTCCTAAAAACTAGAATGGCGAGAAATAAGAGAGAAAAAGAGTTCGTCGCAAAAGGTCGAAAAAGAAAAATGGTTGAAAAATAAAAGGTGACGGAAAAATAAAAGAAACTTATAAAAACTTAAAAATACTTAACTAATTTAACCTTATTACTACAACTAACTTAAAATTATAATCGCAAATTGATATTACTAATTGGAATGATAATTGATACATAGTAAAAGGTCTAAAAATATTAAAGCTTACAGGAAAAACTAAATCCCAAATGGAAATAACTTAAAAAGAAACTAAAACTTAAAAAGGCGTCGCAAAATTCTAAAGTACCTAAATCTTAGTCTAAAGAAAAAGCACTTAAGGAATTCTACGGCAAAGCCTAAAAATCTAGGAGTAAAAATAACTATAGCAAAAACTAAGTTTAAAATTAAATATGAGCTAAAAATACAAATATTACGCTACAACGATTAAAAATGGACAAAATATAAAAATATACAAAAAGTTGTAAAAAGTACAATTTTTATAAAAATATTATTTTTATATTATTTATTTAATAAAACTACTAATTTTATAATTTAATAAAACTAATTAATACTAAATACATAAATTAAATAAAAAGTAAAAATAAAAATAAAACTAATAATAATAATAATAATAATAATTAGGTTTAAATAATAATTATAATTAATAATAACCCGTAATTAATGCAGGTTTAGGGCTTCCTGTCGCCTGTCAGAAAGGCTCCGCGAGTCGCGGCAATTAAAGCTTTAAACCCCGCGAGTCGCGGGGTTCAGAAATTCAGTTGACAGGTTTGAATTTTTTACGCGTTTTTATATTTTTTTTTTATTTTCTGTTTTTAAATAAAGAAAAGATTTTAAAATAAAACTTATATTTTTATAAACTAAAATAAAAATAAAGAAACTTATAAAACTTAAATATTTAACAAAATCTTAAAAATACTTATATTTTTTTGTTTTCCTTTTTATATTTTCGAATTTTTAAAACGTATTTTTACAAAAACGACTTTTAATAAAAGTAACTAAAAATCTTTTTTTTTTTTTTTTTATATTAGCGTTGCGCTTCCGGCTTTTAAGATAGTCCCCGGCAGCGGCGCCAAAAATACTTGATGTTCTGCGAGGTGTATATAAAATAGATTATATTTTACTAGGAAAATACTATTAAATACGATACAATTTTACACAAGATATTTATTTATTTATAGAATGGATATACTTAAACCTTGCTACAACACTTATAGGCAGTGTACCTAATCGTACAGTAGTGTAGTTTTTAGTAAGTCCGGTTTGTTCCACAGGGAAATCTTTAAACAAAGCTCAACGCTATATTAGTTTACTTTTATTAAAAATACAAATATATATATAAGTAATATTATTATTATAAAAGGGGGGTTTTTACCGTTTAATGACCGGTTTGTCGATTTTAAGACTTTAGTCGCAGTTAAAACCTAATGTAAAATATAAAATAAATACAAGACTTAAATTAAAGCGTAAAGTAAATAACGATAATGAAATTGCGAATAATAAAAGTGCGATAAAATAAAATTGCGATAATTAAAAAGTACGATAATTAAAAGTGCGATTAAATAACAATAAATAAAAGTGCGATAATTAGAAGTGCAATTAAATATAAAATAAAGGAAATTAAATATGAAATAAAAGAATTATGCTTATTTAAACTTCCGTAATCATGATGTTTGACGTGTTGATTTTAGTTTTATGCCCATGGGTTAATTGTCCTTTGTCCTGGATTATTTAATATGTCCGTCTGGTTTTTGTCCATAACAGTCCATCAGTCATAAATATAAATTGCAAGTGTCCTTGTCAAATTATTATTATACCCGAAGTTAAATATTCCAACTAATTGGGGATTCGAATTGTAACAAGGTTTTAATACTTTGTTTAATGAATACACCAGGTTATCGACTGTGTGTAAACCAAGGTTTTACTACTTTGTTAACAATTACACCAATTACCCTTGAATGTAATTTCACCCCTGTTTTAATTATTCTAGTGGCTATTAATCCATTCCCGTGTCCGGTTAAATGAACGATTATTCGTACATATAAATACCCCGCTCATCGTGTCCGATCGAGTGTATATGGTAATTTATAGGGACGCCCAATTGTAAATCTTTTTATTAACATTAACAAACTTTCATTTAATTAAACAAATATAAAGCCCATTAATAGCCCATAGTCTAATTTCCACAAGTGTCGTTCTTTTGTCCAAACCCCAATTATGGTACAAAGCCCAATTACCCAATTTTAGTAATTAGCCCAACATCATGATTACTTCGTTTTAAATAAGCATAATAATAACTTAGCTACGAGACATTAATATAAAAAGGTTGAACATAACTTACAATGATTAAAAATAGCGTAGCGTTACACGGACAGAATTTCGACTTACACCCTTACAACATTCGCTAACATACCCTTATTATTAGAATTATAATTAAAATTAAAATTAAAATATAAATTATATATATATATTTTACGTATATATATATGAGAGAAGAGAGAAAAATGGATATTATTTTGATCAGAATTCGGTTGGCTTTATAGCCAGAGTTGATTTTTGGGGCTCCGCGACTCGCGGCAAAAGCCTCTTCAAACTCCGCGAGTCACGGAGGATGAATTTACAGCTCACACCCTTGGAGTTTCTCTGCCGACGGTTTTATAATATATATATATAATATATATATAATTAATATAATTAATTATATATTATATTATATTTATATGCATAGTTAACTTGTAATTTTTAGTCCGTTGCGTCGAGCGTTAAAAGTTGACTCTGGTCCCGGTTCCGGATTTTCGAAGGTCCTTGCGTACAATTTTATATTTTGTATTTTGCGTTTTGAATCTTGTACTCTTGTAATTTCGAGACGTTTCTTATCAATAATTGGAACCTCTTTGATTGTCTTTTGTACTTTTGAGCTTTTTGGTCGTTTGCGTCTTCAATTCGTCGAATCTGTCTTTTGTCTTCACCTTTTATTATTTAAACGAATATCACTTGTAAATAGAACAATTGCAACTAAAAGCTTGTCTTTCTTGAGGAATAATGCTATGAAATATATGTTCGTTTTTAGCATTATCAGTTACCATGATTGATCATACATGACTTTGAATGAACGAAACGTCTTTGTGACACGCGTACATTACCCGAATAATATTTTTGAATATTATTTACATTCATGATAAGTTTTATTAATCATTTTGATTAACTATGGTTATTAGTTAGTTACTTGGGCTTTAATTGAATTAACTTGTTAAATACTTGAACTTGGGCCTTGTTAATGTTATGAACTCATGATACTGGGCTTATAAGCCCACCCTACATCTTAAAATAATTAGTTAGCCCACTAACTCATGTAAGTATTTCATTTAAGGGTTAACTAGCTAGTTTGTTACTCATGGAATCTTGTTACAACTTCTTCCCATGCAAACACCCCATAATAACCAACTTTTGAAGCTTTTGCATACAAGTGACTAGTGTGTAATCTCCTTCCTCTTGATCCCTCCCAAGCTGTCGGCCTACATGGCCATTAGAGGAGTTTTAATTTTTTTACCACTACATTTACTTGCATTACTCTTCACTTCTCACACACAATTTTACTTACATTTTTCTCTCTACATTTCCTCTCACTTTTCTCTCAAAATATTGTAAGTTTCATGAATGTTTTTTTTCCTCTTTTCTTTCCTTCAAACCGAACCAAAACACCCCTTTAATCATCATCATTTACTTGTTGTTACTTGTTCTTTGTTAATGTCTACTTACTTACTTGTTCATTGTTGTTTGTCACTTACTAGTTTTAAGAATCAACTCTTTAGTTTGATTCTTCATCTTATCTTGTATTTACAAGAACAAACAAGAACATAAGCTTCCTAGTTATGTTCTACACTTGTTGTTTTAAAAAGATTTAAGTTCATGTGTTGTGAAAGCATGCTTGTAATTCATTTTAGTAAACTTTAAAGTTTACTTTCTTAAAGATCAAACTTTGGTTTGAATCTTTAAAGTATGAACAACCCATGAACTAGTTACTAGTTTACTTAGTTTATTTCCTTATATTATGCACTTTAAATTCATATTTGTTGGTTAAAATTGGTCAAGTGTTACTAGTTAACTTTGATCTCATTTATCTTGAACAAAAGTTAACTTTAAAAGTTCAAGAACATGTAAGTAAGCTTTCTTTAACTATAACTTGTACACTTATGTTAGATCTAGACTTTTGGGTCTAGGATCTTCAAGATCTAACTAAGAACAATGTTCTACAACTCAAGATCTTGATTTCATAAGTTTACTTTCAAGTTTGTAACTTATTATTAGTTTTAAAGGTTATGTATGTGTTAGATCTAAGACTTTGATGTAACTTTGGTTCATCAAAACACTTGCAACACTTAAGTGAGTTGTGCTCCATGTCTTAGACTTACACTTGGGTTATGATGGTCAAACCTTGGTGAAAATGATGAAAACACATCAACGAGTTGTACACTTGAAGCTATATGCATCAAGGATGAGAACCATGATAAGCATCGAGCACCAAGAACCACCGGAACCTACTGACCCTACTGTTTTACTATTTCTGTGTCTGACCTGTATGACCTGGGCTACTGTAAAGATGATTTTCAGATATCTCTGTTCGAGTAGATAACTTTACATTTAGGACTAGTCTTAATCCGAGTTACGGTTTAGGATTTATGGCCCTCCGATCGTCACTATGTCTTTTAACGTTGTGCTGAAAATTCTGACCTACTCGCACTTAGACCGTCGCCACGGTCAAACAAAGACGATTTTGCTTCTGGGATTTTTACCACAACTAAAGGCCTCATATACGGAGCCATGGACACTAGTATCACCTCATTTCAGTAGGTATTGACGCCGTGGTGACTGACCGAACTCAGCCTTTGTTTTAAACTCTTTTCATGAACGAAACTTACTTTACACCTTTTGTTTGATGATGAATGATGATGACCTTTAAGACCTTATTTACATACTTTTAAAACTATTCAGACGATTTACTGACTTAGTGATATTTGACTTAGGTTGAGGACCCGTTTGGACAACATACATACTTGCTTATTTCCTGAGTCATACTTTACCGCTACATTATCATTGTGAGTTATAGCATCCCTTTTTACTTTAACTATTTTGGGAACTGAGAATACATGCGCATTTTACGTTTTACATACTAGGCATGAGTACTTAAACTTATATATGTGTGGGTTATATAACGGCAGAAACATTCCCTTTAACTCGGTAACGTTTAGTCATTGGTTTTTGAACCGGTGAACGCGAATCTTAGATATGGATCCATAGGGTTTGACATCCCCACTCGGGCTAGTTGCGCTAGCATTTAACGAGTGTTTAATACTTCGTAAACATACGCACTTGTCAAGTGTACTTTCAGGGGGTATAAACGTTAAGTTAGTTACCAAGTGCCCACTGTTAACATATACTTTATCATACTGTTTTGAAACGCTCTTTGTAGCACTGAAATCTCGTGGCCTACCTTACATACTGTTATACTTAAACTATAGCACACCAACCTTTGTGTTGACGTTTTTAAGCATGTTTTTATCAGGTGCTTAAGGTTGCTTCCGCTGTGTACTAGTCTTGCCGTAGACACCCGCTGCTCTAGTGTTATCACCGCATGAACTGTTTATCTTGCATTCAAGCTTTAATACATTTGAAACTATGTTTTGTAACGACCTAAGGGTCACATACATTTATTCATGCTTGCTATTCGTAGAAGCATACTGTTGGTGTAAAACACTGGATGTCGATTATGACGTCATCTTTCTATCGTGAATGCAACTTCTTTTATTACAGCATATAGTACTTAACCTTGTAAAGATCCTGTTGTTGATGATTCGTACACGATGGTTTTGTACGGGGCATCACATTTGGTATCAGAGCATTGGTTGTAGGGAATTAGGTTGCATTAGTGAGTCTAAGACAGACCCGAGTAGGATTCACTAATAGGACTAATCTACAACTTGCTAGTTTACTTGTTTTCACTGAACATACTGCATGCTGCTGCTTACTTTTTACTGCTATATGTCGTATGCTACTACATGATTTCACTACCGTATGATACTACTTTCTTTCGATTGCATGCTAATTCTGTACGATTCGTTATTATTGCCATGCTACTTATTGTTATACATGATTTAAATTGTTGGCCTAATACGTGCTTGCTTTATGACTTACTGACATGGAAAAATTTATTTTTCCTTGTTCAGATGTCGGATACTCCACCTGCTATCATTTTAGGCAGTTCAGACTCATCAGCCACCCCACCTGCTGCTGCTGCCGACACACCGATCCCGCTACCCACGAGCGACCCCGGCGCTTCTGTGACGACCCAGAAATTTCTGACCAAATTTAAACCTAATCTTTATATGGTTTCGACACGATAAGCAATGTCTGTTAAACTGAACCTCAAAATTTTGAACTGTTCATATATTCAAATTACCCTTTGACTATATTCCTACAATTCACGAACTATATAATGTGTGTATATAAATAACTTGGAAGGATTAAGTAATATATGAAAGAAATTAAACCGAGTATAATACATACATTATATACTAACAACTATATGGTTATATAACAATATATATGAATTATAACAATTTTCCTATCTCTATTAATCTTTTTCCAATTACTATAATTTACGGAGGTAGTAATATTTACTTGGATATTGTGATTGTTTGTTGCATATTTCTGTTAGCTGTCACCTATCAAATATATAGATGATATATGCGTATGGCCAAATTACCACCATCACTCTCTTGTAGCAAATTGATTGAGAAAAGATAATGTGTTTCACTGTACTTAATTATGATTCCTATCCACTATCTTTAACTCTTTATATATAATATGTGTACATACACGACATAGTTACAAAAGACACAAACTTGGACAAAAGATACAAACCACAACTAATTTGTTTCTTTCCTTTTGGCTAGTCGACACCCATATATTCTATCTTTCTTTTCCTTCTATCTTTTCACTAGTAAATTATTGGTAACAACCCCACATTGATATGTTTGTTACATTTCATTATCCAACTATGATGTAATTTGTCCTTTGCTTTTAAACTGATTTGAATGATTCAATTAAGTCATGTTAACAAACAAATGCTGTTAAGGGTCGACTTCACTTTATTTATTTTACTTCTGACAGAAAATTCTTGTCGAGCAAATCCAACTACAAAACAAACTATAATTGATTCGGTTAAGCTAAAATGATATCACTGAAATTCTATGTAACCATCATAGATATCTATCTCCTTATTCTGTATTCGTTTTCTATTCCAACATCACCCACGAACACACTCATTACCTTATTTTCTGGTTCGTTTGATAACCAAAACCGCCACCACCTCCTACTTGCTACCTTCTTCTCCACCCACAACCATCACCATTAAAACATCATCGTGAGTTGCAGATGCTACTGCAGCTGATTCTGCCGCTCTCTCTTTCTGTTTCTGTTCATGTTTCTAACGAAATGCTGCTGCTATTCTTCTGTTTTAATCGAGCAAATACCAACCTCAATACGCCACCACATGCTACTACTTCTGTTCAAGCAAAGAAAGATGATGATTAAACGGGTCTGCTGCAACTTACCTTGTTTGTTGTCTGCTGCTGTAACTTCTGTTTTATACAAGAATCACACCATCAACTACACTATCTATCCCTTTCTTTGTTTATTATTCGAACCCACAACCCAACAAATAATTACACTTGATCATAGTGCAGCTACCTTTCTGCCTTGCTACTTAATTAAAACCACGAAACCCACTTCCTATTTCAGTTTCAGGTACCCATTTAAACACCACTTTCGTTAGAACAACCACAATCACCACCCTGCGTTTTTCCTCTTCCTTCTTCTGTGACAACCCTACTACTTAATATGTTATTAAATTTAGTTTCGATTTCTACTCCGCTCAAGAATACCGAACCCACCTTCCACTAAAGTTATTGTCTCATTTAAATTAGAACAAGATATTGGTCTGTTTTGCTAGCATTATGGCAGACAACCTTCACTCATAGAAGACCCACCTCCATCCCACTAGATGACTATTAAATTATAAAAGGGACCGAAGTCCTTTGATTTACTTCCAGCTGGTCGAGTAGTTGTGTATATGGGGCCGAAAGATGGAATCAAAACAAAAGTGGTATGCATTTTATTCGTACAGCTCATTTTATTTACAATACTTAATTGAGGTAAGATAGTCATTAAAATAATGGATGATCCGTGAACTAAGGAAAACATTTTTTTTATTAATTAGTCCCACGAGCTGGGTCACTAGGAGTGGACCGTTTTAATTTTTTTTTTTACTAAGTGGCCGTGAACTTGGGCTCTAGTAGTTAGGAAGAGTTGTAGCGACCCGACAAAATCATCATTGACGGCGCCATCTACTTAGGTCCCGTTACGTGGTCATAAGTCTTTAAAACAACGTTTGACCAAAAGATATGTCGCATTCATTTCAGATGTAAAGATTGTTCAAAGTTTACGAGAATAGTTCCACCACAAAATTTCGTTACAAAGTTATAAGTACAAATGAAACTTATGCGACACAATTTAAAAGTAGCCAAAAGACGCTCTGTGTATGCATATATACTCGACATCCAATGCAAGTATCAAAATAATGAGCGGAAGCATGTATCATGTATCGTTCATGGACCTGAGAAAAACATAGAAATCTGTCAACGAAAACGTTGGTGAAATCATAGGTTTAAGTAAGTAAGTACAAGTGAACCACAAGATTTGCATCAATGAAATAATAGTAATACATTCCAAAAGTTTGTTTCACGAGCACCCAATTATCAATGCTTAACATTCCTACCATAGAACCCCATCACTTAGTGCTAGAACATACACTGTTTCTCGAAAATATATTTCATTCGTAAACGGTAGCGAACCGTTTGAATGAGGGTTTGTCAAACCCATATGGATCCATACAACATAAGTTCTCGCTTACACCAGGCAAGTGTAACTAATGATAATCGAATTGAGGATTTTGTTCTAAACTCGTATGTAGAATGTTTGTTTTCCTGTACTTGTGTTCACTTAGTAAAGAAATGTTTAAGTTTTCTCATCCCAAATGTAAGTTCAAAAAGAGTAAAAGTGGGACTATGATCTCACCTTTGATTGCAAGAGTATAAATGTACTTCACAAAGTAAACGTGTGCATGAATGTTGCTTAGCCTTGACCTAAACAAGTAAGTTGTATCAATTAACCGGTTACGACACAAGGTCGAGCGAAATGTGTTCAATTAGTCCTATGGCTCGTTACGACTCGAATAGTATAGCATGTGAATCACGTTGTCAAGTTTCATGCAAGAATCAAGTATAAAAGCATGTTAGAACGATTGTATAAAAGTTTGGTTAAGTTTGACTAAAAGTCAAACTTGGTCAAAGTCAACGAAAAAGTCAACACGTTCGGGTCGGGTCCCGAACTATTTTTCTATGCTAGTTATTCATATATAAGCATGTTAAAACAAGTTGCATGTAAATTGGAGGTCTAGAACATGTCAAACATTTTTAGTAAAAAGGTCAAGGGAAACAGAATCTGGACGCGGCTTATGTCGCGCCGCGACCTGGAGCGCCGCGCCGCGGCCATACACGGGGTCTGGTGCCTGGTCAGTTTCAAATGTTCAAGTCTTGGTCAAAACTTCAAACAACCATAAAACGCAAACCGTAAACAACTAGAAGGCGTATCTTATACCGTTGGAAAGCTCTTTTGACAAGGAACACAACTAAACATGTATCATCAATCAAAAATATCATTTTCAAAAACCGATTTCTCGTCAAGTGATCAATAAAAGTCTATTTTCAAATTTTCAAGTTCATCAAATGCATTTTGAGTTTCGGGAATCCAATTCTCACATATGATATGCCGTTTTGAAGGTAATGAGGCATACATTACAACTAAACACTAACAATTAACATTCCATGGCATTCAAGCATCCAAAAATTCATGTCAAGAACCATCAAACCCTAGTCAAACATCTCAAAATCAATAATCATGCTTTTGAAGTTTTCTTAATCAACCTACACATCAAATTGAAGCTAATGATGCTAGTAACACATTTAATACATGAACTTTAACAATTAAACAACATTTAATCATCCAAAATCAAAGATTAAGCACACCTATTTCAAAGTTCATACTA
Organism: Rutidosis leptorrhynchoides; assembly: GCF_046630445.1. NCBI lineage: Eukaryota > Viridiplantae > Streptophyta > Magnoliopsida > Asterales > Asteraceae > Rutidosis > Rutidosis leptorrhynchoides. The sequence goes on from NC_092334.1 coordinate 201,204,945, forward strand.
GTTACTCCAAATCAACAAATCGAGCAAACAAAACATATATTCATATTATACACGAGCCATAGACACTAACTAACACAATTTCAAGTCAAAAACACGAATTTAAAGAAAATTAGTGATTTTAGAAAGTTACCCAAAATGGATGAAATTGGTACCAAATCGAAGAGGATGAAGAGAGGATCACGAATATGTAATTTGTTTTGAAGTTTGCTTCCCGATCCGGATTTAGATGATGATTTATGTTTGTATTCTTGAGAGAAAAAAAAGAAAGAAAGAAAAAAATAGAAATGGATGAATGAGTGGGTGGAGGTGGAAGATGGTTGACTAGTCAAGTGCTAGTCACCATTTTGGGGTTTTGGCAAAACAAGTCCCTCAAATTGTAGTCGGGTGCGGGAATTACCTAAACGGAATATTTTAAAACGCGTATTAACGGAGGATGTTAAAATCCAATAACGGAAAAATATTAAGAATGTTAGCTAACGGAGGATACGAATTTAGTTACGAAGGATATTATTAAAATAAAAAGACGGGCGTTAAAATAATTTAACGGAAAAATGCGGGATGTTACATTACCCACACCTTAAAAGAAATTTCGTCCCGAATTTTAGTTGGAAGTAATAGTCGATGTCTCTTCCTTGAGACCTTGCATTGTCAATGCTATGAATAAGTGAAGATACGTCCTTGGGCATTCCCACGAATTTGGACAGTCGGGGTTTTATGTTGTATTAAGGCTTGGTTTTACGATCCACAATTTCAACCGGTCTTTCTACGAAGAGGAGTTGTCATCAATAGTAAGTTTATCTAGAAGGATAGCACGTTCCTGTTCCTCAGGACACGTATCTAAGTTTGTTACATGGAACGTAAGGTAAACGGGAACTTAATTGAGTCGGAAGTTCTAAACGGTAGGAAGCGGTTCCAATACGCCCCAAGATTTCAAAAGGATCAATATTGCGGATATAAATTTCCTCGATTTCCCGAAACGAATTACACCTTTCCAAGGTGTGGTTTTCAATATTACACGGTTACTGACTTTAAATTTGAGAGATTTTCATCTAACATTGGTATAACTCCTTTGGCGACCACGGGCCGTCTTGAGCCCTTCTCGGACTTGAACTATCTCAAAGGTTATTTCTTGAATGATTTCGGATCTGATGATTTGCTTGTCACCTACTTCGGTCCAACGAATAGGAGAACAACATTTGTGGTTATATAAAGTTTCGAAAAGTGCGCGTTAACACGCGAGTGGTAACTACTGTTGTAAGAGGGATCAACTAAAGGCGACAGCACAAGTTTGTAACGTGTTCCGAAGGCTTCTTGTAAACAAGATGTGTAGCGAGTATTTTCGATCCGGGATAATTGACAATGATACACCGTGTTGGAATATAATTTCTTAAGATATGTTTGGACAAGTTAGTTAGGGTTCGAAAGCGTTTGTTGGAACAGGTTTCTTGTCGGCTACTGAAAAAATGTTCGTAAGGGCTAGTCACCCTCGTGGTGAAAACTAGTAACACGTGAAGGGTCTCTCTCTCAATTGAGAAATTATATAAAAAGGTTTCCGTATACGGAAGTACGAGCGAAAAGATAAGAGTGAAATGAGAACTTAGAATAGGATGAGTTCACATTTTGAGGTAGCCATATCGCGCATCTAGTGGCCAAATGTTGAGACTTGGTGGGAAACGAGATAGTACACGTAGTTGTATAGCTCGGGGTTGAGTAGTAGTTGGCAGTATAACAGAAGCACAAGGACGTTAAGTCAAAGAAGAAAGGGGTATCCTTGGATTGTGTGTTATCTTTGGTCCCAGTAATATCAGACGGTAATAGTGAAATAGCATAGCTATGTATCGTGGTACGCGATGACGAGAAGATTGATCGGATCCATAAATAAGTATTCAAATTCTCCGTGTAAAATAACGAATTTCAGCTTCCTTGATTTCGAGTCGAGAGGGGTTGCCTTTCAGGCGTTCACGTAGAAGTATTTCTATATTTGAGTTCCATTTTGTGCCACACGAATTTATCTAGTAAGGTTGGTGTGAAAAATCACGTTCAAAGTCCGGACACGGAAAATGTTTAATTCTTTCCCTTAGTACGTTAACAAGGTTAAAGGACGAGCGATACGGAAAAATTGGAAATTAATCTTTGGTAATAATCGCGAGATCCAAAATTTTACGAATACAAGTCGGAGTCGTGAGGGTTTCTCCAAAATTAATTAATTAATTAAATTTTTTTTTATAATTTTTTTTTTTTTTTTTTTGCGAGATCTACTGTAATACCTTGACCACTAACAACATGGTTTAGAATTTGGACTTCGTTTAACCAAAATTCTCACTTGGAGAATTCGGCATAGAGTTGCTCTTTTCTCAAGAGTTCGAGCGTAAGACGGAGACGTTGTTCGTTTTTCCTTTCCGCTTGAATAGCTTAAAACATCAATTATAAGTACGGTAACAGATTTGTCTAGATAAGTTTGCATACGCGGTTCCGGAGGTCTATGAATACGGGCGGAGCCTTAGATAAACTGAACGACACTAAAAGAAATTTATAACTATCGTAGCGAGTTCGGAAAGCGGTTTAGGAGACATCTTCTCCCTTAACCCTCAATTGATGATAACCAGAATGAAGGTCGATTTTAGAATATACGCGAGATCCGTGTAACGGTTCAAGAGGTTGTTGATACGGGGAAGAGGATATCGGTTCTTAAACGGAAATTATTTAGTTCACTAAAATCACATATATGTGGGGAAAATATTCCCTTCCTAGCGTATAGGTTTTGGGCTCCCTAGTTCTATAGATGTCAAATCAAAGTTCAAATTACCTACCCAATAAGTTTGACGTACACTCTCCGATAAATTTGTCGGTACGCAATAGTTTTCCGTTGGTCACTTGAATGGCCTAAGTAATATCTAGGGGGTGGTGGAGTGCAAATAGTAGGCTCCAAAGCCTTTGATACCAAACATTTATCGACATCCGAATCGAATAAACATGAAGTATAGGAGTTGTTAAGAAGAAACGTACCCGTGACTAGTTCATGTCGTCTCGAGCATCCTCGGTGCTAATGTTGGAAGTTCGGCCGCGTGTGTTGGGGTTGGCTTTCTTCGTTGGACATGCATTCCTAAAATGACCCGGTTGGCCACATTCGAAACAAACACCCGGCTTTTGTGTGTTGGGTCCCTTTTGACTGACGGGGGCAGTACTTCCACAATATTTGGCAATATGACCACTTCCCTGGCACCGGTGGCAAATTAGCTTGCCACATTCACCAAAGTGATGCTTGTGGCATTTGTTGCAAAAAGGTCGAGTTCCAGCATAACTTTTCTTGCCGACGGAGGTGAAAGGTTCCTTGGCAAAGTTGTTGCTGTTGTAGTTGCTGGATTGAGAGGCTTCCCATTTTCTTTTGTTGTTACCCGGTTGGTCCTCGGCCGTTGGTGCCGGTGCTTCAATTTCATCCACCGTTTCTATAGATTGGCGAGCCATCGTTAAAGCCTCTTGTAGGTTGGCGGGTTTGGATGACATTACCCTGTGTTGAATGCTCTTCGGAAGGCCATCCATGTAAAGTTCAACTCTTAGGGACTCGAGAGTCATGAGGTTTGGACACATTAAGACTAGTTCAGCAAACCGTTGATTATAAGCTTCGAGGTCATTCCGGACCGTTTGTAAATTTCTTAGCCCCTGTTCGAGCCTTCGAGTCTCGTCGCGCGGAAAGTATTCGGTGATCATTCTTTCTCTTAATTCGGTCCAAGTGAGTGCGTGGGCTTCATCGATACCCACTGATTGTACATACGTGTTCCACCATGAGAGAGCAATACCGGTGAGAGTGAGGGTGGAAAACTTGACCTTATCTTGGTCCTGACAACCGCTTATGTTAAAAACGGCTTCCGTTTGTTCAAACCATCTGGTGAGAGCAACCGGTCCCTCGGTTCCATCGAAAGTGGGAGGTTTGCACCCCATGAAGTTCTTGTAGGAGCACCCCTCGTTTGAATTACCAGCTCCATGATTATTGTTGTTGGAAAAGTGATCGGCCACGACCGCACCCACGGTGGTGGTTAGCATTCGTTGAAGAGCTTGTTCGAGAGTTTCGGAAGGAGTATTGGGTTGTCCTTGGTGAGCCATTGTTCCTTCATGACACAAGAATACCGTTGTTTAGTATTATCAATAATATTAATCGTGATATGGAATCAAGATAAAGAGGAAATTTTTCCTTGACTCGCCTTAAATTCTTTATGTCATAATGTCGGAACGTTCATATGAGTCACCGTAATATAATCCCGGAAATTATATTACCCTGATTCATATGTGCATTCGACATCATTTCATATAGTCAAGGTGGCGTGTCAATCAAATTATACAACGTGAGATTAAGATGAACTAAGAGTAGATATGAGTAGAAGCGTTCGAGTATAAATGCACAAGTAGTCAAGTAATTCCTACTTCAAGTCTATATGCCGGTTGTAGTCTAGACTCACCAATGTACCCTATGACTCGGGGTCGACACCAATGAACCCTAAATCCCTACAACCAACGCTCTGATACCATCTGTAGCGACCCGACAAAATCATCATTGACGGCGCCGTCTACTTAGGTCCCGTTACGTGGTCATAAGTCTTTAAAACAACGTTTGACCAAAAGATATGTCGCATTCATTTCAGATGTAAAGATTGTTCAAAGTTTACGAGAATAGTTCCACCACAAAATTTCGTTACAAAGTTATAAGTACAAATGAAACTTATGCGACACAATTTAAAAGTAGCCAAAAGACGCTCTGTGTATGTATATATACTCGACATCCAATGCAAGTATCAAAATAATGAGCGGAAGCATGTATCATGTATCGTTCAAGGACCTGAGAAAAACATAGAAATCTGTCAACGAAAACGTTGGTGAAATCATAGGTTTAAGTAAGTAAGTACAAGTGAACCACAAGATTTGCATCAATGAAATAATAGTAATACATTCCAAAAGTTTGTTTCACGAGCACCCAATTATCAATGCTTAACATTCCTACCATAGAACCCCATCACTTAGTGCTAGAACATACACTGTTTCTAGAAAATATATTTTATTCGTAAACGGTAGCGAACCGTTTGAATGAGGGTTTGTCAAACCCATATGGATCCATACAACATAAGTTCTCGCTTACACCCGGCAAGTGTAACTAATGATAATCGAATTGAGGATTTTGTTCTAAACTCGTATGTAGAATGTTTGTTTTCCTGTACTTGTGTTCACTTAGTAAAGAAATGTTTATGTTTTCTCATCCCAAATGTAAGTTCAAAAAGAGTAAAAGTGGGACTATGATCTCACCTTTGATTGCAAGAGTATAAATGTACTTCACAAAGTAAACGTGTGCATGAATGTTGCTTAGCCTTGACCTAAACAAGTAAGTTGTATCAATTAACCGATTACGACACAAGGTCAAGTGAAATGTGTTCAGTTAGTCCTATGGCTCGTTACGACTCGAATAGTATAGCATGTGAATCACGTTGTCAAGTTTCATGCAAGAATCAAGTATAAAAGCATGTTAGAACGATTGTATAAAAGTTTGGTTAAGTTTGACTAAAAGTCAAACTTGGTCAAAGTCAACAAAAAAGTCAACACGTTCGGGTCGGGTCCCGAACTATTTTTCTATGCTAGTTATTCATATATAAGTATGTTAAAACAAGTTGCATGTAAATTGGAGGTCTAGAACATGTCAAACATTTTTAGTAAAAAGGTCAAGGGAAACAGAATCTGGATGCGGCTTATGTCGCGCCGTGACCTGGAGAGCCGCGCCGCGGCCATACGCGGGGTCTGGTGCCTGGTCAGTTTCAAATGTTCAAGTCTTGGTCAAAACTTCAAACAACCATAAAACGCAAACCGTAAACAACTAGAAGGCGTATCTTATACCGTTGGAAAGCTCTTTTGACAAGGAACACAACTAAACATGTATCATCAATCAAAAATATCATTTTCAACAACCGATTTCTCGTCAAGTGATCAATAAAAGTCTATTTTCAAATTTTCAAGTTCATCAAATGCATTTTGAGTTTCGGGAATCCAATTCTCACATATGATGTGCCGTTTTGAAGGTAATGAGGCATACATTACAACTAAACACTAACAATTAACATTCCATGGCATTCAAGCATCCAAAAATTCATATCAAGAACCATCAAACCCTAGTCAAACATCTCAAAATCAATAATCATGCTTTTGAAGTTTTCTTAATCAACCTACACATCAAATTGAAGCTAATGATGCTAGTAACACATTTAATACATGAACTTTAACAATTAAACAACATTTAATCATCCAAAATCAAAGATTAAGCACACCCATTTCAAAGTTCATACTAGTTACTCCAAATCAACAAATCGAGCAAACAAAACATATATTCATATTATACACGAGCCATAGACACTAACTAACACAATTTCAAGTCAAAAACACGAATTTAAAGAAAATTAGTGATTTTAGAAAGTTACCCAAAATGGATGAAATTGGTACCAAATCGAAGAGGATGAAGAGAGGATCACGAATATGTAATTTGTTTTGAAGTTTGCTTCCCGATCCGGATTTAGATGATGATTTATGTTTGTGTTCTTGAGAGAAAAAAAAGAAAGAAAGAAAAAAATAGAAATGGATGAATGAGTGGGTGGAGGTGGAAGATGGTTGACTAGTCAAGTGCTAGTCACCATTTTGGGGTTTTGGCAAAACAAGTCCCTCAAGTTGTAGTCGGGTGCGGGAATTACCTAAACGGAATATTTTAAAACGCGTATTAACGGAGGATGTTAAAATCCAATAACGGAAAAATATTAAGAATGTTAGCTAACGGAGGATACGAATTTAGTTACGAAGGATATTATTAAAATAAAAAGACGGGCGTTAAAATAATTTAACGGAAAAATGCGGGATGTTACAAGAGTGATGAAGATGACTAGATGATATACAAGTATTATGATGTTAGTAATTAGGATTAGGAGACGAAATGGATGATGGAGATGTTAGATGGTATTGTTACATGATTTCGCGATATGGATACATGATCGAACGATATATGATATATGAGTTATGATTTATAATTGTGATTATGATCAGGAAAAAGATTAGATGGTGATACATAAAATGATAAGCATGATATGATGATGTGATCACGAAAATATTATTAAGAAGATGATGATATCTAAGGGACTGTGATGTGTAATGAAAATGATGAATTGGGTTTTAAATTAAGAAGAAGAACAGATAGAAAAACATAAGGGTTAAATTGGTTTAAATGACGAATTGAAACAGAAAATAGGAATTAGAGCAGTGGCCAGGCGTGTTGGTTGTAATCGAGAGGTCATGGGTTCGAGCCCGTGCGTAGGAATCTTTATTCTTTTTGGGACTCCTTCATTGTGAGGTAGTTTTCCTTATTAATATTGATTATTATTACTATTATTAGTTTTATAATTATTAAGATAAGTATTACTACAAATGTATGATAGAAACTCATTTATAGATACAAATACGAATATTATTATTACTAATGTATTTACTAATATCATTTAAAATATAACTTTAACATTTTACTACTAGTATAACTATTATTATTATTATTAATATGATTATTATTAGAATGGTTATAATTAAACTTATAACCATAATTAACAAAATAGGTATCTCTATAATAATTATTATTATTATCACTACTAAAATAAGTACTACTATTATTAATATTATCATTATCATTATTAGCATTATTATTAAAAAATATTATTTTTACAACTATATTATTATTAAGAGAATCAATATTAGTAAAACTATCATTTTTATCATAGGTATTAATATCTTTACCTTAATAGTATTATGAATAATAATTTTACAAACAAAAGAGACTTGTATGTAAAAAGTATATTACATACTATATTTTCATATGAAATATTAATAACTGTAATAATAACTAAATTACATATATTGTATAAAAATATTTAAAGATATTATAAGTAATAATAAACACATATATAAATATTGAATTCAACACATTATATATCTATAACCATAAGTTACAATTTAATAAAATATTATAATAAATATATATATACAACATTGTTCAATTACAATATTAAGTGTTAATATATATATACATGATATAGGTTAGTGAATCCGAGGCCAACCTTACACTTGTTCAATGATGTTATATGTATTTTTACTACGAAATACAGTATGGTGAGTTTTCATTTGCCTTTTTACCCTTTATATTTTTGGGCTGAGAATACATGCGCAACTTTTATAACTGTTTTACGAAATAGACACAAGTAATCAAAATTACGTTCTATGGTTGAATGATCGAAATTGAATATGCCCCTTTTTAGTCTGGTAATCTAAGAATTAGGGAACAGACACCCTAATTGACGTGAATCCTAAAGATAGATCTATTGGGCCTAACGAACCCCATCCAAAGTACCGGATGCTTTAGTACTTCGAAATTTATATCATGTCCGTAGGAGGATCCCGAAAATGATGGGGATATTCTTATATGCATCTTGTTAATGTCAGTTACTAGGTGTTCAATAATATGAATGATATTTTTGTCTCTATGCATGGGACGTATGTTTATGAGAAATGGAAATATGAAATCTTGTGGTCTATTAAAATTATGAAATGATTATTTATGATAAACTAATGAACTCACCAACCTTTTGGTTGACACTTTAAAGCATGTTTATTCTCAGGTTTGAAAGAAATCTTCCGCTGTGCATTAGCTCATTTTAAGGATATTACTTGGATTCATTCATGACATATTTCAAAAGACGTTGCATTCGAGTCGTTGAAGTTCATTAGAGATTATTATTACGTAAATAACGGATTAGGTCATTTATAGATTGGATATTATGAAATGGTATGCATACCTGTCAACTTTTGATGAAATGAAAGTTTGCCTTTTAAAAACGAATGCAATGTTTGTAAAACGTATCATTTAGAGGTCAAGTACCTCGCGATGTAATCAACTATTATGAATAATTTATAATCGATATGGACTTCGTCCGGATGGATTAAGACGGGTTGTTAAAGTTGGTATCAGAGCGGTAGTCTTAGCGAACCAGGTCTTGCATTAGTGTGTCTAACTGATAGTTGTTAGGATGCATTAGTGAGTCTGGACTTCGACCGTGTCTGCATGTTAAAAGTTTTGCTTATCATTTCGTGTCAAAAATCATCTACTTATCATCCTTAGGAAATTACCTGCTTATCATTCTTAGGGAATCATCTGCTTATCATTCTTAGTCTAGACACATCTTACTTCATTGATTGCATGAATAGTGTATAGACAAAATTCATATCTTAGCGTATCTGCTAATTCATATCTTAGCGTATCTATTACTGTAGACTTTATCTGACACGTTTCCTTAATTTTCTCCGTAATTTACAGGATCTTCTGTACTATACATAGATGTTCTACGTAATTAGAATATCAGCCGATATCCGAAAATCATTTCATATCGAAAATCCTTTATCTAATCGTACGAAATGGAACTTACCACAAGTTCAAGTCCCTCGAATTCTAATATGGAGTTTTACCAAAGCTCCGAAAGTAGTGTCATTAGAATGACTCAACCAATCAGCCATCCCCAATTCATCTGATGGCTTCGTAGCCTACTTAATCATTGGAGGCAAGAAGAAGGCGATCCCTTCCATCCACCAAATTGCCCTCTTGGAGAAGAATCTGGAGCACTCACCGACGAACCAATCCGAAACATCATTTTCACCCTCATTACCTGAATATCTCTCCATGATTATATACTATCTTAAATTCTAAACCTTATTCATCCGCTCGTTCCGACAAACAATCATCCCGGTGTGATGGAAGAAGTCAACGAGCTTCGCACTCGGGAAGTAGCATTGAAAAATATGGTGAAAAATGTACCAGCTTCAGCTACATTACCGGTATCAACAGTACCACCAACAACAACATCCGCATCCCAAGCTTCAATTTCACAATCTGTCCCACGAACATCAACATCATACGCACCATAAATACCAAGGAGTACCAACAGCAATGAACGATGAAGTATTGAAGCATAACTTCATTAATATTCTGCGAAGAATATGTGGATCCTAATAGTTTTAGAGATTACTTATTCTAGCTCAAATCAAAAATCATATGAGTTTAATATAATATTAACTCATTAAATCCATAATTACATCTGAAGAAAATATATATGTATATATATTTTCATAAAGATTGTGATTAAAAATTCGTTCGTACAAGCTGTTAATGATGAAAATATTTTAACGGGTAGGTAATGCCCGAGGAATATTTAAGATTTCACATTAATAAGTTACATTGTACATTCTTCAAATCTGATTCAACAGTCATTTTCTATCCTACTTACATCCACAGATATATGAATCCGTTCACCACAGAATAACCATTTCCATTCAAATTTCATATTTGGATTTTGATCTATCAGAATCCAACAAGTGGCATAATGAAGAAAAACATTTGACCGAATAAAATTTGTTAGAAACAAACAAATTAACTATGAGAAATTTTGTTAAGAATCCACGCTAACAAAATCCTAGCTAACTGTGGACTAATCAACTGAGGACTACCAACAGTGGACAATTAAAATGAATTAAAATATTGTTATAACATACGAAACTAAACAATTCTTCAAGTTTTCCACTTGATTTCGTCTTAAACCTCATTTGTATCTTGACGATTACAATCTATGTTCAAACCTTTCGTGATTCTTGAAAACACCTCAATCGGGAGGATGAATCAACCGCACTTCTTCTACGGAAGAAAAGATTTACGCATATAGTTATGCACCTGAAAAATTCTCGGATCCTGTATAAATGTTTAACACGTATCTGTGCTAGCTTCTTTGGCATTGTTATTTTCGAAAATAACAACGCAATTCCTTTTCAAATTAGCCAATTTTGTGACAGCTCCAGCAAATCAACTTCAAGTTTTTCATTCGAATAAACCCTATTATAAAGATTACCCCTTCACCATCATTACCGGGGAACCGTTTATATTCACCACATTAGCAGTAAACTTACCAGCAACTTCATTACTCATTGGCTTAAGTCTCTCCGAAGAACCATTATATTTGTTCGTTAAAACCTACTCATATACTCATTCACATCTTATAACGAGAATTGCCATACCAGTTACCAAAAATCCGCATTCAGTATTTTGAATTTTGTAGCGTGTCTACATCAACAGTTATATGTAAACATATAACATTTATCTCTTAGATTTATGATCTTTCATTCTGAAATTCTGAAAAGCACCCAGTCTACAAATCAATACCACAAATTCTGAAGAAGCTAAATACAGCAGCAAAAATTATACACGACCTTAACCGTCGAAAGTTTGATGAAAAAGAATGGAGTATTGGAAACACTCAATAGAAAAATTTAGTACCGAAAGGTGGATTATACGAAACTATGAAGGAAACCGTGGACAAATCACAAAGAATAAGTTTGACTTCAAAGAATCCAAAAGATTCAATGCCTGCTGAAGTCTTTAGCGAATATCTTGCTCCTTACTCTAAACTCTTGCAGACAAATTTTCTTCACCATCCTTCGATATTAGAAATTCCAAGATATCATCGTATCTTTCATTATAAATATCCTCCATATTTCTGAAAATATTTTCATAAATATTCTTATCTAGGATCATTAATCTCTCCGTGCTATCAGTGTTACATCATATAGAAACTGTTAGTTTCTATATTCTGTAACTTTCGAGCTTTAAAATATGAATGTTATTGAAGTAATGTTGGGAACTGATGCATGAGTTAGTATAATATAATGATACTTGATCAACGTGATTATATTACAGTAAGTCATGTTGAGTTTCTAAATGGAACATGATGATTCACAGATTATAACGTCATCATGTGTCATGTTACATAACTCTTTCATTCTGATTAATTTCTGAACATATCAAGAAAATATATTCTTGATAGTTCTATTCTCAGTGATTCTGGTAATTTGACAAATCAAATCGTGCCATTACGATTTTCTTCTTAGAACATTAACAATGTTCATTCCGAAGTTTATATCTGCGAATTCTGAACCATTACAAGCGGTGCTTAATCGCAAGAAGAAGAAACGAAGGGACAAAGCTCCGAAATAGAAATTGGGGTATAAATCGCAGTAAATAAAAGAGAGCATTAACTGGGGATGACAATAATTATGGAAAACAGAAGAAGGGACTTCGAAGTATAAAGGAAGATATAAAGCCCGATAACAACACATAAATTACAAATCATGTATATCAATGTTTATAGCAACATAAAGACACGGGAGGATTAAAAGCACTATAACCCCAAGGGCAAAGTAGAAATAAACAGATTTCTCTGGTGAAAATTGGAAATGGAGAATGATGGTTGTGATAGTAAGGATAAGGACAAGGATTAGAACTGAATGAAGCATTTTCAAAATCTTTTAGAAGTAAGAATTAAGAATGAAAGTATAGAAAATGGGAGTGGTGGAAAATAATGGAACGGAAAAAGTTTAATTTATAATGGAAATATCAGACAGAGTAATCGATGCAGATCACCGTATTTAATTATAGAGATCTTAATTTCCTTACTCGCCGAAGAGTCAAATCTTTTAGATTTCGAAGATTTTCTTTAAATCCCTTAAATTCCGGAATTCAACCAAGACAACGTCAAAAGTTAAGACGCAATTGATTTTTCTAAATTCAATCGTGACTATGTCACCGGTTAAGTTGAATCTTCATTACTCATTTCACTCTTTTGCGATAGCTTCACTTGTACTCTTCGAATAATCAAATTATTTTATCCTTATTATTCAATGATGATAAAACTCTATTTCTCAACTCATATTCGTCATGAAAACATTTTTATTGTTAGCCATGACGACCTCACTTAAATTTCGGGACGAAATTTCTTTAACGGGTAGGTACTGTGACGACCTGGAAATTTCCGACCAAATTTAAACCTAATCTTTATATGGTTTCGACACGGTAAGCAATGTCTGTTAAACTGAACCTCAAAATTTTGAACTGTTCATATATTCAAATTACCCTTTGACTATATTCCTACAATTCACGAACTATATAATGTGTGTATATAAACAACTTGGAAGGATTAAGTAATATATGAAAGATATTAAACCGAGTATAATACATACATTATATACTAACAACTATATGGTTATATAACAATATATATGAATTATAACAATTTTCCTATCTCTATTAATGTTTTTCCAATTACTATAATTTACGGAGGTAGTAATATTTAATTGGATACTGTGATTGTTTGTTGCATATTTCTGTTAGCTGTCACCTATCAAATATATAGATGATATATGCGTATGGCCAAATTACCACCATCACTCTCTTGTAGCAAATTGATTGAGAAAAGATATTGTGTTTCACTGTACTTAATTATGATTCCTATCCACTATCTTTAACTCTTTATATATAATATGTGTACATACACGACATAGTTACAAAAGACACAAACTTGGACAAAAGATACAAACCACAACTAATTTGTTTCTTTCCTTTTGGCTAGTCGACACCCATATATTCTATCTTTCTTTTCCTTCTATCTTTTCACTAGTAAATTATTGGTAACAACCTCACATTGATATGTTTGTTACATTTCATTATCCAACTATGATGTAATTTGTCCTTTGCTTTTAAACTGATTTGAATGATTCAATTAAGTCATGTTAACAAACAAATGCTGTTAAGGGTCGACTTCACTTTATTTATTTTACTTCTGACAGAAAATTCTTGTCGAGCAAATCCAGCTACAAAACAAACTATAATTGATTCGGTAAAGCTAAAATGATATCACTGAAATTCTATGTAACCATCATAGATATCTATCTCCTTATTCTGTATTCGTTTTCTATTCCAACATCACCCACGAACACACTCATTACCTTATTTTCTGGTTCGTTTGATAACCAAAACCGCCACCACCTCCTACTTGCTACCTTCTTCTCCACCCACAACCATCACCATTAAAACATCATCGTGAGTTGCAGATGCTACTGCAGCTGGTTCTGCCGCTCTCTCTTTCTGTTTCTGTTCATGTTTCTAACGAAATGCTGCTGCTATTCTTCTGTTTTAATCGAGCAAATACCAACCTCAATACGCCACCACATGCTACTACTTCTGTTCAAGCAAAGAAAGATGATGATTAAACGGGTCTGCTGCAACTTACCTTGTTTGTTGTCTGCTGCTGTAACTTCTGTTTTATACGAGAATCACACCATCAACTACACCATCTATCCCTTTCTTTGTTTATTTTTCGAACCCACAACCCAACAAATAATTACACTTGATCATAGTGCAGCTACCTTTTTGCCTTGCTACTTAATTAAACCCACGAAACCCACTTCCTATTTCAGTTTCAGGTACCCATTTAAACACCACTTTCGTTGGAACAACCACAATCACCACCCTGCGTTTTTCCTCTTCCTTCTTCTGTGACAACCCTACTACTTAATATGTTATTAAATTTAGCTTCGGTTTCTACTCCGCTTAAGAATACCGAACCCACCTTCCGCTAAAGTTATTGTCTCATTTAAATTAGAACAAGATATTGGTCTGTTTTGCTAGCATTATGGCAGACAGCCTTCACTCATAGAAGACCCACCTCCATCCCACTAGATGACTATTAAATTATAAAAGGGACCGAAGTCCTTTGATTTACTTCCAGCTGGTCGAGTAGTTGTGTATATGGGGCCGAAAGATGGAATCAAAACAAAAGTGGTATGCATTTTATTCGTACAGCTCATTTTATTTACAATACTTAATTGAGGTAAGATAGTCATTAAAATAATGGATGATCCGTGAACTAAGGAAAACATTTTTTTTTATTAATTAGTCCCACGAGCTGGGTCACTAGGAGTGGACCGTTTTTTTTTTTTTTTTTACTAAGTGGCCGTGAACTTGGGCTCTAGTGGTTAGGAAGAGTGATGATGATGACTAGATGATATACAAGTATTATGATGTTAGTAATTAGGATTAGGAGAAGAAATGGATGATGGAGATGTTAGATGGTATTGTTACATGATTTCGCGATATGGATACATGATCGAACGATATATGATGTATGAGTTATGATTTATAATTGTGATTATGATCAGGAAAAATATTATATGGTGATACATAAAATGATAAGCATGATATGGTGATGTGATCACGAAAATATGATTAAGAAGATGATGATATCTAAGGGACTGTGATGTGTAATGAAAATGATAAATTGGGTTTTAAATTAAGAAGAAGAACAGACAGAAAAACATATGGGTTAAATTGGTTTAAATGACGAATTGAAACAGAAAATAGGAATTAGAGCAGTGGCCAGGCGTGTGGGCTGTAATCGAGAGGTCATGGGTTCGAGCCCGTGCGTAGGCATCTTTATTCTTTTTGGGACTCCTTCATTGTGAGGTAGTTTTCCTTATTAATATTGATTATTAAGATTATTATTACTATTATTAGTTTTATAATTATTAAGATAAGTATTACTACAAATGTATGATAGAAACTCATTTATAGATACAAATACGAATATTATTATTACTAATGTATTTACTAATATCATTTAAAATATAACTTAAATATTTTACTACTAGTATAACTATTATTATTATTAATATGATTATTATTAGAATGGTTATAATTAAACTTATAACTATAATTAACAAAATAGGCATCTCTATAATTATTATTATTATCACTACTAAAATAAGTACTACTATTATTAATATTATCATTATCATTATTAGCATTATTATTAAAAAATATTATTTTTACAACTATATTATTATTAAGAGAATCAATATTAGTAAAACTATCGTTTTTATCATAGGTATTAATATCTTTACCTTAATAGTATTACGAATATTAATTTTACAAACAAAAGAGACTTGTATGTAAAAAGTATATTACATACTATATTTTGATATGAAATATTAATAACTGTAATAATAACTAAATTACATATATTGTATAAAAATATTTAAAGATATTATAAGTAATAATAAACACATATATAAATATTGAATTCAACACATTATATATCTATAACCATAAGTTACAATTTAATAAAATATTATAATAAATATATATACAACATTGTTTAATTACAATATTAAGTGTTAATATATATATATACATGATATAGGTTCGTGAATCCGAGGCCAACCTTACACTTTTTCAATGATGTTATATGTATTTTTACTACGAAATACAGTATGGTGAGTTTTCATTTGCCTTTTTACCCTTTATATTTTTGGGCTGAGAATACATGCGCAACTTTTATAACTGTTTTACGAAATAGACACAAGTAATCGAAATTACGTTCTATGGTTGAATGATCGAAACTAAATATGCCCCTTTTTAGTCTGGTAATCTAAGAATTATGGAACAGACACCCTAATTGACGCGAATCCTAAAGATAGATCTATTGGGCCTAACGAACCCCATCCAAAGTACCGGATGCTTTAGTACTTCGAAATTTATATCATGTCCGAAGGAGAATCCAGGAAATGATGGGGATATTCTTATATGCATCTTGTTAATGTCGGTTACCAGGTGTTCAATCCATATGAATGATATTTTTGTCTCTATGCATGGGACGTATGTTTATGAGAAATGGAAATATGAAATCTTTTGGTCTATTAAAATTATGAAATGATTATTTATGATAAACTAATGAACTCACCAACCTTTTGGTTGACACTTTAAAGCATGTTTATTCTCAGGTTTGAAAAAAATCTTCCGCTGTGCATTAGCTCATTTTAAGGATATTACTTGGAGTCATTCATGACATATTTCAAAAGACGTTGCATTCAAGTCGTTGAAGTTCATTAGAGATTATTATTACATAAATGACGGATTAGGTCATTTATAGATTGGATATTATGAAATGGTATGCATACCTGTCAACTTTTGATGAAATGAAAGTTTGCCTTTTAAAAAATGAATGCAATGTTTGTAAAATGTATCATTTAGAGGTCAAGTACCTCGCGATGTAATCAACTATTATGAATCGTTTATAATCGATATGGACTTCGTCCGGATGGATTAGGACGGGTTGTTAAAGCTTCATCTTCCGGGACTAGCAGCCAGGCGCCTGCCCCAGTGGTTACTTCTAGTGGAGCCCAGGACCCTTCGGAGATTCCAGCTTCATCTGCCCCGGACCCTCAGGATCACAGCCCCTCTTCGGTGAGATTGTGATTCCCGCGGAGTTCGAGGAAGGTTCGTTCCGTTACCGGTATCGCCATTGGTGCCGACGTGCCCCTGATGGACGTCTCATTCCAATCGGACCCGCTAGGTACCGACAGATGATGGCCGCTTGAGGAGAGCCTGTTCAGCCACCAGTGCAGCCACCACCGCATGATTCAGATGATTCTTCATCCGATGATTCATCTACAGACGGCTCTAGCGATGATGACTCCGATGAGGAGGACCCCGATGCACCTGTTCAGCCACCCTCCACCCCACCGAAGAAGCGGTATCGCTTCAACGGTACCATCATTCCGGGGATCAACGGAGGACGAGCCTTCACTGACGCGTTTGGTCGGCGTCGTAGGGTTACTGCCCGTAAGCGGCTTGTGCCGTATCCTGCCGACCCACTCGTGCGTAAGGCACCCCGTTACGTACTGACTATTTCTGGAGCCGGACCCTCTGCACCACCTGCACCACCCGCCCCACCAGCTCCCACTGTTAAGGAATTGACAAGGGAGGTGGAAACCCTCCGTGCTCGGGTAGCTGAGCTAGAGGACCAGATGTCCCATGTTATGGACATCCTACACCCACCTTCACCGTAGGACTTTTGTATTTAGATTTCATTGGTCGTTAGTACCCTTGGATGGGAGTATACTTGTCGAAGTAGCCAATGAAAAACTTGAGAAAGTTGACCAAATTGGCCAAGGAGGTATTATAAACTTAGCTGGTATGAATTTTGAGATTGATTTGATACCTATTAAGTTGGGAAGCTTTGATGTGATAGTCGGTATGGACTGGTTGTCCAAGGTAAGAGCCGAATTTATCTGTGGTGAGAAGATTCTTCGTATACCTCGCGAAGATGGTGAGCCACTGATTGTTTACGAAGATAGATGTAGCTCGAAGCTGAACCTTATTAGTTGCTTGAAGGCACAAAAGGTTATGAAAAAGGGGCGTTTTACTGTTTTGGCATAAGTGAAGAAGTTAGAAACTAAAGAGAGAAGCGTGGAGGAAGTACGAATTGTGAACGAATTTCCCGACGTCTTTCCAAAAGAATTGCCGGGATTACCGCCGCCGAGATCAGTGGAGTTTCAGATCGATCTAGTGCCAAGAGCTGCACCTGTAGCTCGCGCACCTTATCGACTTGCACCTTCCGAACTGCAAGAGTTGCAGAGTCAACTGCAGGAACTGCTAGACCGTGGATTTATCTGACCAAGTTCATCGCCTTGGGGCGCACCTGTTTTGTTCGTGAAGAAGAAGGACGGATCTTTCCACATCTGTATCGATTATCGTGAACTGAACATGTTGACGATCAAGAATCGGTATCCCCTTTCCAGGATTGACTATCTTTTCGATCAGCTACAAGGATCCAGCGTTTACTCCAAGATTGATTTACGATCAGGATATCACCAGCTGAGGGTGAACGAGAGCGATGTGTTGAAGACTGCGTTCTGAACTAGTTATGGGCACTATGAGTTTCTGGTGATGCCATTCGGTTTAACTAACGCACCTGCCGTGTTTATGGATCTCATGAATCGCGTATGCAAGCCTTACCTGGACAAATTCGTTATCTTTTTCATAGATGATATCCTCATCTATTCCAAAAGCGAAGAAGAACATGAACAACATCTTCGACTCATGCTTGAACTCTTGAGACAAAAGCAACTCTATGACAAATTCTCCAAGTGTGAATTTTGGTTGAAGGATGTCCAATTTCTTGGTCTTATCGTGAGCGATCAGGGTATCAAGGTTGATCCCGTTAAGATCGAAGTCATCAGCAAGTGGGAAACCCCCACTACTCTTACTCATATCCGCCAATTTTTAGGCCTCTCCAGTTACTATCGTAGATTCATCGAAGGTTTCTCTTTGATTGCGCGTCCTTTGACCGCGTTAACTCACAAGTGGAAGAAGTTCATTTAGGAAACCGAGCAAGAGTCGGCATTCCAAACCCTGAAGCAGAAGTTAACCACCGCTCCTATTCTATCCCTTCTCAAAGGCAGTGATGATTTCGTTGTGTATTGTGATGCCTCCCGACAAGGTTTTGGGTGTGTATTGATGCAACAGAAGAAGGTTATTGCTTACGCCTCTCGACAACTGAAGATTCACGAGCGAAACTACACTACTCACGATCTTGAGCTTGGAGCCATTGTCTTTGCACTCAAACTGTGGAGACACTATCTGTATGGAACCAAGAGTACTATCTTCACCGATCACAAGAGCCTCCAACACATATTCGATCAGAAGCAATTGAATATGCGACAGCGACGGTGGATCGAGACGTTGAACGACTACGATTGTGAACTTCGTTACCACCCTGGCAAGGCAAATGTTGTAGCCGATGCCTTGAGCTGAAAGAAAAGAATGGTACCCATTCGTATTCGAGCCTTGAACATCACCATTCACACGAATCTCAATAGCCAAATCCGTGTGGCTCAAGAGGAAGCTCTCAAGAAGGAGAATATTTCTCAAGATCACTTGAACATTCTCATTTCCCGATTCGAGGTCAAGGAGACTGGACTCTGATACTTTGTCGGAAGAATCTGGGTGCCTAGTTATGGGGATTTACGATGCGTAATTCTAGATGAAGCCTACAAGTCAAGGTATTATATTCATCCAGGAGCTGGTAAGATGTACCACGACCTCAAGGTTCAATATTGGTGGCCAAACCTCAAGAAGGATGATGCGACTTACGTCGGAAAGTGTTTAACTTGTTCTAAGATCAAAGCCGAACATCAGAGGCCATTCGAATTACTGCGGCAACCCGAAATCCCGCAATGGAAGTAGGAAGGAATAATGATGGACTTCATCACGAAGCTACCGAAGACGGTAGGCGGTTATGATACCATCTGGGTTATCGTTGACAGTCTTACCAAATCTGCACACTTCCTAGACATGAAAAAAACTGATACGATGGAGAGACTCGCGCAACTATACATAAAGGAAGTTGTATCTCGACACGGTGTACCCTTATCGGTTATTTCAGACCGAGACGCCCTTTTCGCTTCTAGATTTTGGCGTTCTTTGCAAGAAGCTTTGGTGTGATGACCCGTCCTTATCCCCCTGGATGAAGTCATCAACATCTGGTCCCATTGCGAGGTACTGACCTAAATATGCCATGAATGACTCCAAATAATATCTTTCAATTGAGCAAATGCACAACGGAAGACTTAATTCGTACCTGAGAATAAACATGCTTAAAAGTGTCAACCAAAAGGTTGGTGAGTTCATAGGTTTATCATAACAATCATTTCAATATATTAATAGACCACAAGATTTCATAATCATAAACATAATACACTCGTAAGTGTATGTAAAGCATTCTAAGTGGTTGAGCACTTGGTAACCATACTTAACTATTAATCAACGTCGCATATTCCCTTTATTATGAAATCTCACTACACTGTACCAAGTGTAGCCTATAAAACGAAGTACTGTGCAACCGTTGAATACTAGTCGGCCAGTCCGGTTGGGGTTGTAAGGCCCGATAGATCTATCAACAGGATTCGCGCTTACAATACCCATGTAAATATTAGTTACCAAGCTACAGGGAAATATGCCAGTGGTACAACTCAACGTAGAATGTATTTTAAGTACTTGTGTCTATTTCGTAAACATTTATAAAAACATCGCATGTATTCTCAGCCCAAAAATATATATTGCAAAAGCAATTAAAAAGGGAGCAAATGAAACTCACCATACTGTATTTCGTAGTAAAAATACATATAACATCATTAAACAAGTGTAAGGTTGGCCTCGGATTCACGAACATATATCATTTGTATATCTATTAACACTAAATAATAATCGAACAAGTTTATATATATTATTATTAATTATATACTTGTTATTTTATACGTTATATAGATAAATTTATATTTAATCTATACAATATATGTAACTAATACTTATCATATTAAGTTTTAATTTAGTAATTATTCATTAAAATATTATTTAATATGATATGTAATATTGATATTGATGTAGTTATGTTTTATGTCATAAATATATTTTATATAGAAAATCTTTATTAGATGTATTAATAATACTAATAATAATAATAAAAATAAAAATAATACTAGTTATGATAAAAATCATGATAATTCTAATAATAATAATAATGATAATTTTAATAATAAAAATGATAATTTTTAATAAAAATGTAAATTTCAATAAAAATATTAATTTTAACAAAAATCATAAATTTAAAAATAATGATACTTTTAGTAATATTTATAATAAAAATAATACTACTTACATTAAAATAATAGTAATAATAATAATAATAGAAATGAGAAATCGGTAAACTACCTCAAGGATGTAGTCATAAAAGAAAATGCCCAAGTTCGGGTTTGAACCCGCGACCTCCCGCTAACCCTATAACAACCTAAATGTTTTCGGTTCATCATCATAAATCGTAACCCTATTTACATGTTCATCATCTTCTTCAAAAAGAAAAGCAACCCAAAACTTATTCATCGTTAATCACCATAATCATAACAACAAATGATGTGTTTGTTTTGTGTGTCGAGTAGAAACCAGATAGACCCGATGGTTTTGCAAGGTCATCGTGGCCCAACAACACCAATGAATATGGCCTAACACTTAGCCCAACTACTAGATTAATCTTTTAACAAATAATAAGCCCACTTAGCAACCCAATCCATTAATTAATTGGCCGTTCATTTGGGCAGAATAGATTTCGAAACAATAGTGGATACGTTTAAATATTGGTTGTTTGATTCTTGGCTTTTTCATTGACATAGAAACAAAACCTTGCAGCTCCTTCTCGCTGTGTTGGTTGTATCATAGAAATAAACGAACAGTAACCGTAAAATCCCAACCTCGTTTTAATTTAATTCGAATAAGGAACTGGTGGCCCAAGTAATTCGTTAGCCCTTATAACAGATAGGAATCCCATAAGATTTTGTGTCTGTTTTAGTGAGTATCGAATTGTAAAAAATAATAATAATAATAATAAACTTGCTGCTACAAGTCGAACAAGGAAGCAGCAAAAATAACGATGATGATTATGTTTAAATGGTTTTGAGTGGTGTTGTTGAAGTGGTGATAGTGTTTGTGTTTTAATTAAGATGGTGTTTGAGCTAGATGGTAGCGAAAAAAAAAAAAAAAAAAACGGTTTAATGGTTCCTCGAATAGCAACCTTAAGTTAAAGTGATGATGTAGGGTGTCGGTTTTTGGCTGTTATAATATTCGGACAACAGCAGCTCGAATAAAATGTGTGTAATAGAAGATGACTAGTAGCAGTAGGGTGTTTCGATGGTTGGGTGGTTTAAGGTGGTTAGATGGTAAATAGAAACAGGAACAGATACATGTTTTTGTGTTTATGGGTGTGTATGGTGGTGGTGGAAGGTGATAGTTTTAGTTTGAACAAGGTAGTGAAAATGGTAGCCGGTTATGGTGTGGTTCAACAGAATGAAGGTGGTGGTTATAATTAAGAAAGAATAGAAGTGGGTTTAGTTTGATTATTGATTGTGGGTGTTTGGTGATCCATAATCACCTCATGTCTTCTATAGGTATATGTATATGTAAAAATATGTGTCTAACGTGTTTTTCCACAAAGCAAGAGAACAAGTGGTGAATATAATATATAATACAACAATAATAATTGAAGATAATTATGCTTTATGAAACAGTAAAGCCACCGTTTGTTTTGTATTATTGTTACCGACAATTAGTTCGGGTATTATCTCGTGTTCATTGCTAAACAGTTGTCGTGTAAAAGTGTTCCTAAAAATCCCAAACTTTTAGATTAAATATATTTAATTATTTCACTCATTACCTGTTTGAAACCTGATCAAAAAGGTTCAATAATTATTTATTTTATGTTCCAATTTATATGTACGAAGTACTAATATTTAAACTTTAAAAGGTAAAAATATTTTTAACAAATCTAAAATCCTCGTAATCGATTTACCGTTCAAATTTTATTTCAATCCTTCATGAACAAGTACAATATCTATATTAAAACTAACAAAACATCAACCGAGTGTTACCGACGTTTGCCAATTAAGCTCGTAATCATTCATTTTCCATTTACTCTCTCTCTATATATAATCAGTTTTAAATAACAAGTTTTATCACATAAATATATATTATATATTTTTAAACAAATATTATTTTATATATTTTCAAGTAGTATTTATATACACATTTATATACACACACATATATATATGTATCTATTTACAAATAGTTGTTCGTGAATCGTCGAGAATAGTCAAAGGTCAATTGAATATAGGAAACAGTTCAAACTTTTTGAAACTCAACCTTACAGACTTTGCTTATTGTGTCAAGAATACTAAATCGTATCAAGAGTTTGATTTAAAATTAGTTGAAATTTTCCGGGTCGTGACATTTGGGAACACGTTTAGATATGAGTATTGCGTATCACCCGCAAACCGACGGACAGAGCGAACGCACGATTCAAACCCTGGAGGGCATGTTGCGTGCTTGTGTAATTGATTTCGGAAAGGCTTGGGAGAAGAATTTGCCTCTAGCTGAATTCTCTTACAACAATAGCTATCACTTGAGCATTAAGGCCGCACCTTTCGAAGCTTTGTATGGCTGCAGATGTCGTTCTCCTATCTGTTGGGCCGAAGTAGGTGAAAAGCAACTCACCGGACCCGAACTCGTCCATGAAACTACCGAGAAGATTGTCCAAATTCAAGCGAGGCTCAAGACGGCCCGCGATCGTCAAAAGAGCTATGCCGATCTTAAGCGTAAAGATCGCGAATTCCAAATAGGTGACCGAGTGATGTTGAAAGTCGCACCTTGGAAAGTTGTAATCCGTTTCGGAAAGCGTGGGAATCTAAATATGCGATACATTAGTCCTTTTAAAGTCTTGGAACTTGTTGGACCCGTTGCTTATCGTTTGGATCTTCTGACTCAGTTGAGTGCTGTTTATCCCACTTTTCACGTGTCGAATCTGAAGAAATGTCTTACTGAACCAGAACTTATCATACCACTTGAGGAGCTTACGATTGATGACAAACTCCACTTCATGGAAGAACCTGTTGAAATTATGGACCGTGAGGTCAAAACCTTGAAATGCAACAAGATTTCAATCGTCCGAGTTCGTTGGAATGCTAAACGAGGACCTGAGTTTACTTGGGAGCGAGAGGATCAGATGATGCAAAAGTATCCTCACCTCTTCACAACCCTACCATCTACCTCAGCTTAAAATTTCGGGACGAAATTTTCATTAACAGGTGGGTAATGTAACGACCCGACTTTTTCGACTTGCTTTTGTGCTTGTTACTTTATGCGAAACTGCGTATTTGTGTGTACTGAGCTATATTATATTCTGGGATCTTATTTCAAGATTAATTACCTTCGTTTATACCATACAACGTGCCATTAAGTACTTAGTTACTTAACTTGATCCCCGAATGCTTTTATGACCGTTAGTGTCACTTGACGTTGAAAACGAGCTATGTATTTTGATACACGTTTGACTTTGGTCATAATTGGAATATTATGACTACGTAATACTAATTGTTATTTTAACAATTACTTGGGTTATTGGTTGCTTAATTACGCTTAGTAATTTACTTATGCTCACTAGTTAGTCTTGTTGGACTTTCTACCTTGTTGGACTCAAGCCCACCCTATTCTCGCTAATGGACTATTTAATTAGCCCAATTTTAATAAGTTTATGACCTATATAAATGTAAGACAAATGCCCATTTATTAGAGGGAACATACTAGCATTTTTGTTAACAATAATCACAATTGTTGCATGGGATCCCAACATAAGCACCAACTTTAGACAACCATTAATCAAAAGCAAAAGTTTGTCCCCCTTGTCCCCCCATGGTCGACGGCCACCACCACCTTGCCACCCCATCACCTCCTATAAATACCATGCTAATTCCTCACATTTCACACTTGATCTCATTCACAAATTACACACACTTACTCTCTTATTCTCTCTCTAGTCTTTCTCACTCTAAAAATTGTAAGTTTCAAGTTTTATTCTTCTTCTTTTCTTCTTCTTGTAGTCGACATCATCATTGTAAAGACCCATCCTAATTCATAAGAATGAATACAATAGCATATGATTACATAGTGCGAGGTATTTGACCTCTATATGATACATTTTACAAACATTGCATTCGTTTTAAAAGACAAACTTTCATTACATCGAAAGTTGACAGGCATGCATACCAATTCATAATATCCAACTACAAATGATCTAATCTGTCATTTACTTAATCATAATCTTTACTGAACTCAATGACTTGAATGCAACATCTTTTGAAATATGCCATGAATGACTCCAAGTAATATCTTTAAATTGAGCAAATGCACAGCGGAAGATTTCTTTCAATCCTGAGAATAAACATGCTTTAAAGTGTCAACCAAAAGGTTGGTGAGTTCATTAGTTTATCATAATCAATCATTTCCATAATTTTAATAGACCACTAGATTTTCATATTTATAAACAGAACCTCTCGTCTGCATACAGATAAAATCATTCATATGGTGAACACCTGGTAACCGACATTAACTTTAATTCATAGAATATCCCCAAACAGAACCTCTCATCTGTATAATATAAACCTCGAAGTACTAAAGCCATCCATAACCTGAATGGGGGTTGTTAGGCCCAATAGATCTATCTTTAGAATTCGCGTCAATTAAGAACAGAACCTCTCGTCTATTTCCTAATTATTAGGTTACCAAGCTAAAAGGGATGATATTCGGTTTAATAATCCAGCCATAGAATGTAGTTTTAAGTACTTGTGTCTATTTCGTCAAACATTTATAAAAGCAACGCATGTATTCTCAGTCCCAAAATATATATTGCAAAAGCATTTAAAAAGGGAGCAAATGAAACTCACAATATTGTATTTCGTAGTAATTCAGCATATGATGGCATTGAACAAGTGCAAGATTGGCCTCGAATTCACGAACCTCAAAGAAGTAGCTCTAAAAAAAAATGCCCAAGTTCGGGTTACTCCAAGACCACTCCTCCATTTTTGTTTTTCTGATTAAACTCATAACCCATATGTATTTAACCCAATTATAAATCGGTTTTCATTTTTTTCTTCTTCTTAACAACTAAGTCTATTTCATCAACCTTTTAACATACAATATCATCATTGACATAATATTCTAATTATCATCATTTCTGTTTTCCATCTCCATCATCAATTTTTATTATCATCTTCGTTACCGTATCATCCTCAAACTGTTATCATAACCATCTATCATTATTCTAATTACCATCTCTCATTATCATCAACACCTCATATAAATATAGAAATAGATCGAATTAGCACCAGCAGGAAAACATACGCATACTCAACCTTTTCTCGATTATCCTGCTATTTTGTTGGGCTTATTTTACTAGGAAACAAGTTGGGCCGACTAGAAATTATGGCAGCCTATACGATTACTTTAACAGCCCATTTGTTTTAATAATCCAAAGAATTGATTAGCCCAACTACTAGATAGGCCCAAGAAAACATTTAACCTAATCTAATACTGATTATTTAATCCGATATTTGTGGGGTTTGTGATATGGTTCGAAAAAAGCAGGAGGTACACCCACAGGCGTAACAGTGAACGGAACCCATCATCTTTATTCAAAATCACTCATCATCGTTAGTCACTAATCTTCTTCTTCAATGATTTACACACAGAAATAGAAACAAATTAGCTGCAACAATAATCGCGATACAGTGAAGGTTAGGTGGCGTTCGATTGAAATAGAAAAACAGAAGTGTTATGGTTATAGTTCAAAAAGAGAAAGGACAAGATGGTGTGCTCGAGCATGTTAGCTGCAGCAACAGTTCATGGCCAAAACAACATTATAACAGCTGAAAAATGGGTTTACAGGTGGTTGTATCTTGGCGGTTGTAACGATGGTGAGCTGATGGTTTTGACGGGTGACAGTGGAGTGGTGTTAAGGTGGTGCTTGATTACGGTGGCTAAAGGTGGTAGTAATTTAGACGGTCTAGTAGTGACAGATTAAGGTGGACTAGGGTGATTGATCATTGGCATTTGGAAGCTTCACAAAAGAAAATAGAAATAGTTTGCAGAGTATATATATATGTGATATAAAGTGTGATGTTTAAGAGATGGTGATTCAAGTGAAAGCTCGATGGTTGAGATCGATATTGGTGGTGTTTTTGGAATCGTACAGTAAATAGAAAAGAAGAATAAATAATACACAAGTGGGTTTCATGGTGGTTTTTCCTACTTGTTTTTAATCGAACCATAACTGAAAACGTAACTAATTTATGATGGTCTGATGGTTTTGTCGAGCAACAAATCAGGCACATCAACGAGTAATAGCTGCAATTTCGCATCTGTAGCAGCAGGAAGATAAGTCTCTTGATAGGTTTAATGAAGGTGATGATATTCGGTTGATGTAATAACCAAAGTAGATGCATCAATAGTAACATCGAGCAGGAAATAAAACTGGTTTTCGGTTGCCGATGGTGAGAAGCATAATGAAAATAATATTGAGGTGTAAAAGTTATCTTTCATTCATTGATAAGTGATTGCATATATAGTACAGAGATGGGTTTTTTATATGTCTATTATATCTGTGTATAAGAAGAAAAATGGTACATAAGATTCAGTGGGAGACAAAGAAATTAGGATACAGTAATTCTCAAATCAAAAGTTATAAAAAGTATTAATTAAATATAATATGAAAATAAAAAATGTTATAAATTTAGCCGTCGCCTTTTACGGACTGGACTGCGTGCTCCGTTGTTAATTAGTGGCGAACAAAAGTTCTCAGAAAAATTCCAAAATTTTAAATTAAGTATCTTTATTTATTTAGGTCATTATGGTATAAAATTTGATCATTAATTTATTAAATAAAAATTACAACAACTGTCCCTCTCAATTATGGGTAAAATATAAAAAGTGTTAAAACTTAACAAATAGTTCCTAAATACATTTTTAATAAGCCTAAAATTTACAGAACTTATTTTCGTATCACCGTTTATTTTAAAATTACATAAGTTTGAATTTAAGTTGCTTAATATCAATCAGAACATTAAATGAATATTACAATCATTTAATATTTATTTTTCATATACTTTATTTATATATAGAGATATGTTTTAAATAATAATTATTATAATATCCCATTTTTTTATTTTATTAATTTTTAATAACAACCACATATAATACTTCAAATTATATTTCGAATTATTATTTATATATACATACACACATATCTATTTATAATTAATTGTTCGTGAATCGTCGAGAGTAGTCGAAGGGTAAATGAATATATGAACACAGTTCAAAGTTTTTGAGATTTCAATATTACAGACTTTACTTATCGTGTCGGAAACATATAAAGATTAAGTTTAAATTTAGTCAGAAATTTTCGGGTTGTCACAGTACCTACCCGTTAAAGAAATTTCGTCCCCAAAATTTGATCGAGGTCGTCATGAATAACAACAAGAATGTTATTATGACGAATATAAGCTGATACATAGAATTTATCATGATTAAGAAATACGGATAAAATAATTCGATTTATCGAAGCGTATGAGTGAAGCTATCGTAAAAGAGTGAAATGAGAAAATAGAGATTTGCCTTATCCTTTGATGTCATCACGGTTGATCTCTGGATTAAAGAAAATCTTTGTAATCTATATAGGATTTGATTCTTTGACGATTAAGGAAATTATGATCCTTTTTGATTTAATGCGATAATCCATCTCGATTTCTCTGTCGAATATTTCACTATAAATCCACTCCTTTCGTTTCCTTATTTCCACAACTCACCCCTTCTTTTCTTTCTCCCTCAACTCATATTTTAAAGTATTCGTCAATATGCTCCATCCTGTGTTAATTCTCGAAATACTCCTCACTTTCATATATGTCGTTCTTCTTTTTCATCTACCGCCAGAAGAATCTATTTACTTCTACTATACTCTTGGTTTTATAGTGTTTTTAGTCCTTCCGTGTCTTTATATTTCTATATGCATCGATATATACGGTTTATAATTTCTGGGTTGTCGTTGGGCTTTATATTTTTCCCTTATATTTCAAAGTCCCTGTTTCTGTCTTCTATAATCATTGTTATTCACAGGTAATGCTCTCTCCTTTTTTCTGCGATTTATACTCCAATTTCTATTTCGGAGCTTCATTCTTTTGTTTTCTCTTTTTGCTATCAAGCACCGCAGGTAATGGTCTAGAATTTGTAGATATGAATTTCAGAATGAACATAGTTAATGTTCTAAGAAGAAAATTTTAATGGCACAATCTTAATTTGTTAAATTACCAGAATACCTCGGAAAAGACTGAATCATCAAGAAAATATTTTCTTGATATTTTGATAGATTAAATAGAATACAAGAGTCGTGTAACATGGCACATGATGACGTTATGATCTGTGAATCATCACGTTCCATTTAGAAACTCAACATGGCTTACTGTAATATAATCACATTGATCAAGTGTCATTATATTATACTAACTCATGCTTCAGTTCCCAACACTACTTCTAAAACATTCATACTTTAAACTCGAAGGTTTCAGAATTTAGAAACTAAAATAGTTTCTTTTATGATATAACATAGATAGCGCGAAGAGGTAAATGATTTCGGATAACAATAGTTATGAAAATATCTTCAGAAACATCGAAGATATTTATAATGAAAGATACGATGATATCTTAGAATATCTAAGATCAGAGGATGATGAAGAATGTTGTCCGCAAGGGTTTTAGAGTAAGGAGTAAGGTACTCGTTAATGACTTCATCAGATACTGAATCATTTGGATTCTTTGAAGGCTGGTTTAGTCTTTGTGATTTGTCCACAGCCTCCTTCATACTTTGCTCAATCCGTTTTCCATTTCCAAACCTTCTCTTTTTCTGAGCTTTGCCAACACACTATTCTTTGTCATCAAACTTTTTACTGTTAAGGTCGTTTATAGTTTTTGCTGCTTCATCAGCATTTCGAGAACTATTCCGCAGTTCGGGGTGTTTTTCAGAAACTTCACATTCGAAGTATGTAAGTCCGTTATATGTACACATATAACTGTTGGCGTAGACATGGTGCGAGATTTCAAAATACTGATTGCTAATTCCCGATGATTCGTATGGAAATTCTCGTTACAAGATGCAGATGAATAAATGATGGGGTTTTGATAAATATAATGATTTTTCGGAAAAATGAAAGATCAGTGGAGTTGTTGGTAAGTTTATTGCTAATGTGGTGGAACATAAACGGTTCCCCGGTAACGATGGCAAAAGGGCAACTTATATATCGAGGTTATAATAAGATGTTTCTGCTGAAAAGTCGAAGTTGACTTGCTGGAGCTGTGACAAAACTAGCTACTTTGGAAAGGAATCGCAAAGTTATTTTTGCTAATAAATGCCAAAGGGTCTGACACAGGTATGTGTTAAACTATGACTTTAGTTTTGAGAGTTTTTCAGGTGCATGACTGTGAGTAACATGTGGTTGGATCATCATCTCGATTGTTCATTATTTGAAGTGTCTTCAGGAATTTCGAAGGGTTTGAACACAGATTGTAATCGTTAATATACATATGATGTTCTAGTACAGTTTGAAGTCAAAGTATATCTTTGAAAGATGTAAGAATCTAAGAGTGATGTCTTCTGTTAAATCTTGACTTGGATTTTGATTTGTCAAAATCAGAATACGTAATCAAATTTGGATGAGAATGGTTGTTTTGATTTTTATAAAAGAATGCATATTGTTGTGAAAGTAGGGAGTATAGTTGATGATTGTTGAATCAGATTTGAAGAATGTAACATATTAATTGTGAATTTATATACATCTCTCGGGTATTACCTGCCAGTTAAAAAAAAATTCACAATTAATATTGAAGGTATTTCGTATATCCGAGAGACATATTAAATTAACGTGGCTAATATGTTTTGATCCAAGTCGGGCCATACCCAATAACAAGCTTACCGACACCTTATTCGTATTTGATCTTAACGATTGGATCGTTGATTAAATTACACAACACTTGAATTTTAAGAAAATGGTTTCTGAAAACAATTGCACTTGATATGTATATATATAAATCATGGAATGATTTATATAATAAGGATTTAATTATTAATAGGCTAAATAATTAATTAAGTCATGTTGCATTTTATAAAATTGGTTTTATAAAATAAAGTATACATGACAAATAATATGGAATTTTATATATTTGGTTTTATAAATAATACATACATAATTTATAAAATGCAAGTTTATGAAATTTGTTTTATAAAATCTAATTTTATAAAATAAGTTTATAAAATATGCATGCTTATCAATTAGTTCAAGTATTATTTTATAAAGAAAGAGGGGAGTGGCCTAGGAGTTGTAAGTAGGCATGCTAATGACTCCAACACATGGTCATACTTTCCCATTTCCATAAAGAAGTATCTTGACTCTTTGAGATACACAACACATGCAATTATACTTGAAAAACTGCACAAAACACTCTATTTTCTGCTGCTGTATGCCGTGGGTTTAGAGAGGAAGAAAGGGTTCTTCATTTGATTTTTGCAAACTCTATTCAAGTGTTAATAAATTCTAACCAAAGTACAAGGTGTTGGTGCAAAGTTTAGGGTATAACTACTTGAGGTTTCATCCGTTTGAGGCTCCATTCATCATCATCTACTTGCTCATCCAAAACAGCCCTCAAACTAGTTTGAGGAGGTATAACTCTTACTTCCGTTATGTTATATGTAAGCATATGTTCATGACTTGATATTTACATGGAATTCAATTTAAATGGTTAAACATATAAACTTGTTTTCTTAATAATTATGCTTTCGCTTTCTTTACTATCATAAAATGGATTTGTGATTATGTTGACATTATAAACATGTTGTTATGTTGAATTCCATCAATGGTCTCTAGAGCCGAAGTCTATGAAATATGCTTCTTATATATGGTCTTTAAAACCCACCAACTTTGCATTTTATTAACATGCATGAAAGTAGAATGCAAAATTGATGGATTTGAGGTGGGTACATTATTTAGGCCGAATTATAGGGGTTCCAAAAATGGTTTTGGGTTGCCATTTGGTTCATATTAGTTGTATGTTAATGTTCACAATCATAGCCAAGACCTTGTGTTTGTATGGTTGCATGCATAGTTGATTTATTATTCATTCATTTGGTTTGTAATAATATTTATTCAATTGGTTTGTAATAATATTATTTTGGTTATGTAATTTATTTTATATTTGGTATGTAAAATAGATTAGGTTGTATTTCATTTTCTAGACAAAATGTATTAGGATATATTTTGTAACAAGATGAAGATACAAGAAGAAAAGGAAGAACACAAGAAGATTGTACTTGGATGTAAGATTAAGTGGGAGATTTAATATCTCCTACTTTGTGTTATAACCTTTTACCGGTGGCATTTGTTTTCGGCTAAACAAATGTCTACCTAAATGGCTTGATTGTGAACATATTTGTTTTGCATGCATGGTTGTTTATTGTGTTTGTATGTTTGGTTGCTACAAGTATATAACAAGTTAACAACAAGCAAAATGACAATTTAATTGGTTAAATTAGACATTATTAATTACATGCAAAATGACAATTTAAATGGTTAAATTGAAATGGCAAAAGGACATTAATAAATGGTTATTAAGAACACTAAAAGGATCACACATATAAAATGGTTTATATCAAGTAATTGGCTTAATTACAAGACTTGAAAATGGATTTCAAATGAACCATACACTAAATGCATGTTGGTGTATGGCATAAAAGTTTTCTCAAACTAGAATTAATGAAAACTTAAAATCCCTTAATCAACAAGGCAAACAAGTTAAACGCCATCCTTTTGTGTGACACTGAAAAATATTAGGGAACTCATAATGGGATAAAGGTCACCTAACTGTTATGAGCAAACTAATATGATTAAGGTGAATTTCGCATGCTTGTGGGATAAAGGTCACCTAACCACTTGTATGTTAAATTTACACGTTTACACAAGTAGGACGACTTGATTTGGGAATCATGAACTTAGGGTCACCGAAGCATGAGGAACAAATAGGTGTTGATGGAATAAATATGCCATGCAAAAGGATTGCATGATTCCATAACTTAGAAGTTGCAAAAGGATTGCAATTGTCATATAACGACTACCTAGCTAAATCAAATGACGGGATAAAGGTCACCTAACCGAAATTTGGTTTACCGTTGGATTCTAAAATTTAATAAATATCAATTGGATTTAAAGGGTATTGATTGTTAAATTAAAATTAATACTTAAACAACTTTGTTAAATTTTGTAGATGGCCGCCAATAACAACAACATTCCAAACGCACCAATAAACTTTAACAACCTATAGTTGAGGTCAATCCTCGAAAAGGAAAAACTCAACCATACGAACTTCATGGATTGGTTCCGCAATCTAAGAATTGTCCTTAAAATAGAGGACAGGGCGTATATGCTGGAAGACCCCATTCTCGATCAACCGGACGAGGATGATACGGAAGGCATGGCTTATTGGGAGAAATATTGCACCGATTCGTTGCAAGTTTCTTGCCTCATGCTTGGGACTATGATACCCGAAATCCAAAAGGATTTTGAGCATCATAGTGCATATGACATGATCACACAGTTGAAGGAGATGTTCCTTCAACAAGCTCGTGTCGAGCGCTTTGAAACGGTCCGAGCGCTTCATGCATGTCGGATGGACGACTAACAATCCGTTTCATCTTATGTCCTTAAGATGAAAAGCCTAATTGATCGAGCAAACCATCTAAATTGGAACGTGTCTAATGAATTAGCCACGGACCTTATTCTCAACTCATTGTCAAAAAGGTTTGAAACATTTGTAATGAATTACAACATGAATGGTTGGGATAAAAGCATTGGCGAATTACATTCCATGCTTAAGACAGCAGAAGCAAGCATGGGTAAAAGGGCTTCACCCGTGTTTACGATCAATGAAGGCGGGTCCAAAAACAATAACACTTCTAAGCTAAAGGCGCCTAAGAGGAAAGGACCCACCTACCAAGGCAAGGGCAAAGGAAAGGGGAAGATGGTTACCCCAACCAACAACAACAAGAAGCAAAAGGTTGCCGATTAAGCTAACCCCAAGGAAGATCCGTGCTTCGGTTACGGTGAAATGGGTCACTGGAAACGCAACTGCCCGGTCTACCTGAAGGAGTTGAAAGAAAAGAGGGATGCAGGGCAAACCTCAGGTAATGTATATATGGTATACATTGAGCTTAGTATTACTTCTTCTAATACATGGGTATTAGACACAGGATGTGGAACTCATATTTGCAATTCTTTGCAGGGGTTCAAAAGAAGTGATCAAGATGCGGGAACAATAAGTCTCTTCATGGGAAATGGAGAAAGGGTGCAAGTGAAAGCTCAAGGAGACTTTGTTTTGAAGCTACCAAGTGGTTTGGAGCTTATTTTGAAAAATGTTTTGTATGCACCCGATTTATCTCGAAACATTATTTCTGTATCCCGTTTGAAACAATGTGGTTTTAATCTTAATTTCATTAATGATGATATCCATGTTTCTTTAAATAATGTGTTCTATTTCAAGGCTTCGCCTGTGAATGGTATTTATGAATTGGTTCATGATGACACATCATACAATAGCTCAATATACCATGCAAACACCAAGAAACTCAAAAGGGATTTGAGTGATTCCTACTTATGGCATTGCCGCCTTGGTCACATAAACAAGAATCGAATGTATACACTTCAAAAGAATGGACTTTTGAAATCAAATGAACTAGACTCGTTTGATGTATGTGAATCTTGTTTACAAGGCAAAATGACTAAAGCACCTTTCAAAGGGACCTATGAAAGGGCTAAAGACTTATTGGGATTAATACATTCGGATGTATGTGGACCCTTTAAGCTCATGAATAAGAAAGGTGAAAGATACTTCGTCACTTTCGTTGATGACTTTAGTCGTTTCGGATATGTCTACTTGTTAAGACATAAGGACGAAACTTTTGAAGCATTCTAGGAATATCAAAACGAAGTACAAAATCAACTCAATAAGATAATCAAGGTAATTCGTACCGATAGAGGAGGTGAATACCTAAGCGATGCTTTCCAAGATCATCTTAAAAGTTGTGGGATTATCTCGCAACTCACTCCTCCTGGAACACCCCAACTTAATGGAGTTTCCGAAAGGAGAAACCGAACCCTAATGGATATGGTTCGATCTATGATGGCTAGAAGCTCGTTGTAGTGACCCGAATTTTTCCAGGTTTATATATATTAATTGAGATTGATATTTACATGATTAAATGTTTCCAATATGTTAAGCAATTAAACTTGTTAAGACTTGATTAATTGAAATATGTTTCATATAGACAATTGACCACCCAAGTTGACCGGTGATTCACGAACGTTAAAACTTGTAAAAACTATATGATGACATATATATGGATATATATATAGTTAACATGATACTATGATAAGTAAACATATCATTAAGTATATTAACAATGAACTACATATGTAAAAACAAGACTACTAACTTAATGATTTTTAAACGAGACATATATGTAACGATTATCGTTGTAAAGACATTTAATGTATATATATATCATATTAAGAGATATTCATACATGATAATATCATGATAATATAATAATTTAAAATCTCATTTGATATTATAAATATTGGGTTAACAACATTTAACAAGATCGTTAACCTAAAGGTTTCAAAACAACACTTACATGTAACGACTAACGATGACTTAACGACTCAGTTAAAATGTATATACACGTAGTGTTTTAATATGTATTTATACACTTTTGAAAGACTTCAATACACTTATCAAAATACTTCTACTTAACAAAAATTCTTACAATTACATCCTCGTTCAATTTCATCAATAATTCTACTCGTATGCACCCGTATTCGTACTCGTACAATACACAGCTTTTAGATGTATGTACTATTGGTATATACACTCCAATGATCAGCTCTTAGCAGCCCATGTGAGTCACCTAACACATGTGGGAACCATCATTTGGCAACTAGCATGAAATATCTCATAAAATTACAAAAATATGAGTAATCATTCATGACTTATTTACATGAAAACAAAATTACATATCCTTTATATCTAATCCATACACCAACGACCAAAAACACCTACAAACACTTTCATTCTTCAATTTTCTTCATCTAATTGATCTCTCTCAAGTTCTATCTTCAAGTTCTAAGTGTTCTTCATAAATTCTACAAGTTCTAGTTACATAAAATTAAGAATACTTTCAAGTTTGCTAGCTCACTTCCAATCTTGTAAGGTGATCATCCAACCTCAAGAAATCTTTGTTTTTTACAGTAGGTTATCATTCTAATACAAGGTAATAATCATATTCAAACTTTGGTTCAATTTCTATAACTATAACAATCATATTTTTCAAGTGATGATCTTACTTGAACTTGTTTTCGTGTCATGATTCTGCTTCAAGAACTTCGAGCCATCCAAGGATCCGTTGAAGCTAGATCCATTTTTCTCTTTTCCAGTAGGTTTATCCAAGGAACTTAAGGTAGTAATGATGTTCATAACATCATTCGATTAATACATATAAAGCTATCTTATTCGAAGGTTTAAACTTGTAATCACTAGAACATAGTTTAGTTAATTCTAAACTTGTTCGCAAACAAAAGTTAATCCTTCTAACTTGACTTTTAAAATCAACTAAACACATGTTCTATATCTATATGATATGCTAACTTAATGATTTAAAACCTGGAAACACGAAAAACACCGTAAAACCGAATTTACGCCGTCGTAGTAACACCGCGGGCTGTTTTGGGTTAGTTAATTAAAAACTATGATAAACTTTGATTTAAAAGTTGTTATTCTGAGAAAATGATTTTTATTATGAACATGAAACTATATCCAAAAATTATGGTTAAACTCAAAGTGGAAGTATGTTTTCTAAAATGGTCATCTAGACGTCGTTCTTTCGACTGAAATGACTACCTTTACAAAAACGACTTGTAACTTATTTTTCCAACTATAAACCTATACTTTTTCTGTTTAGATTCATAAAATAGAGTTCAATATGAAACCATAGCAATTTGATTCACTCAAAACGGATTTAAAATGAAGAAGTTGTGGGTAAAACAAGATTGGATAATTTTTCTCATTTTAGCTACGTGAAAATTGGTAACAAATCTATTCCAACCATAACTTAATCAACTTGTATTGTATATTATGTTATCTTGAGATACCATAGACACGTATACAATGTTTCGACCTATCATGTCGACACATCGATATATATTTCGAAACAACCATAGACACTCTATATGTGAATGTTGGAGTTAGCTATACAGGGTTGAGGTTGATTCCAAAATATATATAGTTTGAGTTGTGATCAATACTGAGATACGTATACACTGGGTCGTGGATTGATTCAAGATAATATTTATCGATTTATTTCTGTACATCTAACTGTGGACAACTAGTTGTAGGTTACTAACGAGGACAGCTGACTTAATAAACTTAAAACATCAAAATATATTAAAAGTGTTGTAAATATATTTTGAACATAGTTTGATATATATGTATATATTGTTATAGGTTCGTGAATCAACCAGTGGCCAAGTCTTACTTCCCGACGAAGTAAAAATATGTGAAAGTGAGTTATAGTCCCACTTTTAAAATCTAATATTTTTGGGATGAGAATACATGCAGGTTTTATAAATGATTTACAAAATAGACACAAGTACGTGAAACTACATTCTATGGTTGAATTATCGAAATCGAATATGCCCCTTTTTATTAAGTCTGGTAATCTAAGAATTAGGGAATAGACACCCTAATTGACGCGAATCCTAAAGATAGATCTATTGGGCCTAACAAACCCCATCCAAAGTACCGGATACTTTAGTACTTCAAAATTTATACCATATCCGAAGGGTGTCCCGGAATGATGGGGATATTCTTATATATGCATCTTGTTAATGTCGGTTACCAGGTGTTCACCATATGAATGACTTTTATCTCTATGTATGGGATGTGTATTGAAATATGAAATCTTGTGGTCTATTATTATGATTTGATATATATAGGTTAAACCTATAACTCACCAACATTTTTGTTGACGTTTTAAGCATGTTTATTCTCAGGTGATTATTAAGAGCTTCCGCTGTCGCATACTTAAATAAGGACGAGATTTGGAGTCCATGCTTGTATGATATTGTGTAAAAACTGCATTCAAGAAACTTATTTTGTTGTAACATATTTGTATTGTAAACCATTATGTAATGGTCGTGTGTAAACAGGATATTTTAGATTATCATTATTTGATAATCTACGTAAAGCTTTTTAAACCTTTATTGATGAAATAAAGGTTATGGTTTGTTTTAAAATGAATGCAGTCTTTGAAAAACGTCTCATATAGAGGTCAAAACCTCGCAACGAAATCAATTAATATGGAACGTTTTTAATCAATAAGAACGGGACATTTCAGTTGGTATCCGAGCGTTGGTCTTAGAGAACCAGAATTTTGCATTAGTGTGTCTTATCGAGTTTGTTAGGATGCATTAGTGAGTCTGGACTTCGACCGTTTTTACTTGAAAAATGATTGCTTAACAAATTTTGTTGGAAACTATATATTTTTAACATGTGAATATTATGTGATATATTAATCTCTTAATGCGTTTGATATTATGTGATAGATGTCTACCTCTAGAACAAGTCCCATTGACTCACCTAATAATAATGAAGAGTCAAATGTAAATTGGAATGATTCGTGGACTGATTCACAAGTTCCCAAAGAGGAACCGGAAGAAGAGTCGGAACCGGAAGAAGAATCGGAACCGGAAGAAGAATCGGAACCGGATGAAGAAATAGAACCGGTGGGGGAAATAATAAAACGGTTAAGTAAAAGAAAATCCTCAACCAACCTACCAAGGTTAATTATGGTCAATGGTGTTTTCGCCAAGGAAGCAAAATATTGGGAGAATTACCAATTCTCCGATGAATCGGATTCCGACGAGAATTCCGATGATGTTATAGAAATTACCCCAACTGAATTTAAAAAGGCAAAAGAAAATAATAAGGGAAAGGGCATAAAAATAGAGAAATCTAATTCCAACCCCGATGAACTTTATATGTATCGTCAACCCCCGAAGTCCTTAAGTTGTAACAATGACCTGGGAACCTCTAAACCACCAGGTTTTTCTAAACCAATGTGGAAAACGACGGCTCGTATTAGGGGAACATCATATATCCCTAGAAACTTGGAAAAACGAACCAAAACCGAAGAAGAAGAAACAAGCGAGTCGGAATAAGATAGTTGTATTCGTGTGGTGTAATATATGTAATATAGTGTGCTTATGCTTTATGATATATGTAAAAATTGCTTGTATTAATAAGTATTTTTTTTTATGAATCTAACTCTTGTCTATTTTACAGTATAAAAACACAAAATGGATAGACAACCCAATATTTTAAGAGACCTACCCGGAGACATGATTGATGAAATCTTGTCTAGAGTCGGTCAGAATTCTTCGGCACAACTATTTAAGGCGAGATCAGTTTGTAAGACATTCGAAGAACGTTCTAAGAATGCCTTGGTTTATAAAAGGCTTTCGTTCGAAAGATGGGGGATATCACATTGGGAAATCCATAAGTTACGATGTGTTTACTTTGACGCATATATTGCGGGGAACCCAAATGCTATTTTACGCAATGGGTTAAGAAATTATTTTGACTCAATATATCCGAATATTGGACTTCGTGATTTAGAAAAAGCGGCTAACATGCAACATAAAGAAGCATGTTATGCTTACGGATTAGTAATGTTTGCTTCTCACCAAAGTGAGAACAAGAACATCGGGCTACAACTATTAAACAAAACGTTCCCACAAGTGACGGAGTCGGTAATTGGGGTAAGAAATGAGGTTTTTAGATTGTTACGGGACTGTTGGACATTACGTAACCCTCGTCCCTTTGACGACATTACAACACGCTGTCTTATCAACGGCCATAACGGTTATGTTCCACAAGACCAAGGATGGGAAGTAATCCTAGTAAAACCAGAATGCATGACTTGTTTCTGGACGTATGAATTACGTGTCTTTATTGCCTTTGCTGAACGACTTGTGTACTAGCTAGAATTATCTTCACAACCATCTTGTATCAAATTTATTGTGTGCTATATTTCATGCTATATGTAAAATAAGCGGTATTGTAAGTTTGTAAAATATTGTGTAAAAGTTTGAACGCGAAATATTATTATAATCAGTTTTTCATATAGAATTGTAGTAGTTGAATTGTATATTAGCTACTAAGTATGAACTTAACGGGTAGGTACTACCCGAATTTAAACTTATAAAACGCTAATATGAAGAAAAAGCTTTTATAAATGAGTTCATATTATGCTACGAAATACTATTAACTACTCTTAATATTCTGTATGATTAACTTGTTCCATTTGATTATTTTGAAGGAAATGGCACCGACTACTCGACACACCGTGAATATGAATGAAGAGGAATTCCGTACTTTTCTAGCTTCAAACATAGCCGCAGTACAGGCTGCGCTACATACCAACAATAACCTTGGATCTAGCAGTACATGAAATCATGTAGGATGCACCTACAAAGAATTCACTGCCTGCAAACCTTTGGAATTTGATGGAACCGAAGGACCGATCGGATTGAAACGGTGGACCGAGAAGGTCGAATCGGTGTTTACCATAAGTAAGTGTACTGAAGAGGACAAAGTGAAGTACGCTACGCATACCTTCACAGGTTCTGCGTTAACATGGTGGAATACCTATCTAGAGCAAGTGGGACAAGACGATGCGTATGCACTACCGTGGTCAGCATTCAAGTACTTGATGAACGAGAAGTACCGTCCCAGAACCGAGGTCAATAAGCTCAAGACAGAACTTAGAGGGTTACGAACCCAAGGATTTGATATTACCACGTACGAAAGACGATTCATAGAATTGTGCCTATTATGTCCGGGAGCATTCGAAGATGAGGAAGAGAAGATCGACGCGTTTGTGAAAGGATTACCGGAAAGAATCCAAGAAGATATAAGTTACACGAGCCCGCCTCCATACAACAGGCATGTAGAATGGCTCACAAACTAGTGAACCAGATTGAAGAAAGAATTAAAGAACAGACTGCTGAAGAGGCCAATGTGAAGCAAGTCAAAAGAAAGTGGGAGGAAAACGGTGATAAGAATCACCAATACAACAACAACAGCAATTACAACAATAATCGCAACAATTATCCCAACAATCGCAACATCAATCGCAACTACAACAAATGGCCCAACAACAACAACAACAACAACAACAACAGCAGCAACTACAACAATCATCCCAACAACAATAATAACCGCAACAACAACAACAATCAGAAGTAGCTATGCCAAAGGTGTGAAAAGTATCACTCGGGGTTTTGCACCAAATTTTGCAACAAGTGTAAAAGAAATGGTCATAGCACGACGAAGTGTGAGGTCTACGGACCAGGGGTTAATAGAACGAAATGAACAAATGGTGTCGGAACGAGTAATGGCGGAGCAAGTAGTGTCGGAGCAAGTTATGCCAATGTAGTTTGTTATAAATGTGGAAAACCGGGCCACATTATTAGAAATTGCCCGAACCAGGAGAACACGAATGGACAAGGATGCGGAAGAGTTTTCAATATTAATGCGGCAGAGGCACAGGAAGACCCGGAGCTTGTTACGGGTACGTTTCTTATTGATAATAAATATGCTTACGTTTTATTTGATTCGGGTGCGGATAGAAGCTATATGAGTAGAGATTTTTGTGCTAAATTGAGTTGTCCATTGACGCCTTTTTATAGTAAATTTTTACTCGAATTAGCAAATGGTAAATTAATTTCAGCAGATAATATATGTCGGAATCGAGAAATTAAACTGGTTAGCGAAACATTTAAGATTGATTTGATACCAGTAGAGTTAGGGAGTTTTGATGTGATAATCGGTATGGACTGGTTGAAAGAAGTGAAAGCAGAGATCGTTTGTTACAAAAATGTAATTCGCATTATACGAGAAAAAGGAAAACCCTTAATGGTGTACGGAGAAAAGGGCAACACGAAGCTACATCTTATTTGTAATTTGAAGGCACAAAAACTAATAAGAAAAGGTTGCTATACTGTTCTAGCACACGTCGAGAAAGTACAAACTGAAGAAAAGAGCATCAATGATGTTCCCATTGCAAAAGAATTTCCCGATGTATTTCCGAAAGAATTACCGGGATTACCCCCACATCGATCCGTTGAATTTCAAATAGATCTTGTACTAGGAGCTGCACCAATAGCTCGTGCTCCTTACAGACTCGCACCCAGCGAGATGAAAGAACTGCAAAGCCAATTACAAGAACTTTTAGAGCGTGGTTTCATTCGACCAAGCACATCACCGTGGGGAGCTCCTGTTTTGTTTGTCAAGAAGAAAGATGGTACATTCAGGTTATGTATCGACTACCGAGAGTTGAACAAACTTACCATCAAGAACCGCTACCCACTACCGAGAATCAACGACTTATTTGATCAACTACAAGGCTCGTCTGTTTATTCAAAGATTGACTTACGTTCCGGGTATCATCAAATGCGGGTGAAAGAAGATGATATTCCAAAGACTGCTTTCAGAACACGTTACGGTCATTACGAGTTTATGGTCATGCCGTTTGGTTTAACTAATGCACCAGCTGTGTTCATGGACCTTATGAACCGAGTGTGTGGACCATACCTTGACAAGTTTGTCATTGTTTTCATTGATGACATTCTTATTTACTCAAAGAATGACCAAAAACACGGTGAACATTTGAGAAAGGTGTTAGAAGTATTGAGGAAGGAAGAATTGTACGCTAAGTTTTCAAAGTGTGCATTTTGGTTGGAAGAAGTTCAATTCCTCGGTCACATAGTGAACAAAGAAGGTATTAAGGTGGATCCGGCAAAGATAGAAACTGTTGAAAAGTGAGAAACCCCGAAAACTCCGAAACACATACGCCAGTTTTTAGGACTAGCTGGTTACTACAGAAGGTTCATCCAAGACTTTTCCAGAATAGCAAAACCCTTGACTGCATTAACGCATAAAGGGAAGAAATTTGAATGGAATGATGAACAAGAGAAAGCGTTTCAGTTATTGAAGAAAAAGCTAACTACGGCACCTATATTGTCATTGCCTGAAGGGAATGATGATTTTGTGATTTATTGTGACGCATCAAAGCAAGGTCTCGGTTGTGTATTAATGTAATGAACGAAGGTGATTGCTTATGCGTCTAGACAATTAAAGATTCACGAACAAAATTATACGACGCATGATTTGGAATTAGGAGCGGCTGTTTTTGCATTAAAGACTTGGAGGCACTACTTATATGGGGTCAAAAGTATTATATATACCGACCACAAAAGTCTTCAACACATATTTAATCAGAAACAACTGAATATGAGGCAGCGTAGGTGGA
This sequence comes from Rutidosis leptorrhynchoides, assembly GCF_046630445.1. Lineage (NCBI taxonomy): Eukaryota > Viridiplantae > Streptophyta > Magnoliopsida > Asterales > Asteraceae > Rutidosis > Rutidosis leptorrhynchoides. The sequence goes on from NC_092334.1 coordinate 201,248,561, forward strand.
TTGAATTATTGAATGATTACGACTTTGAGATTCGTTACCACCCGGGGAAGGCAAATGCGGTAGCCTATGCCTTGAGCAAGAAGGACAGAGAACCCATTCGAGTAAAATCTATGAATATAATGATTCATAATAACCTTACTACTTAAATAAAGGAGGCGCAACAAGGAGTTTTAAAAGAGGGAAATTTAAAGGATGAAATACCCAAAGGATCGGAGAAGCATCTTAATATTCGGGAAGACGGAACCCGGTATAGGGCTGAAAGGATTTGGGTACCAAAATTTAGAGATATGAGAGAAGTGGTACTTAGAGAAGCTCATAAAACCAGATACTCAATACATCCTGGAATGGGGAAGATGTACAAGGATCTCAAGAAACATTTTTGGTGGCCGGGTATGAAAGCCGATGTTGCTAAATACGTAGGAGAATGTTTGACGTGTTCTAAGATCAAAGCTGAGCATCAGAAACCATCAGGTCTACTTCAACAACCTGAAATCCCGGAATGGAAATGGGAAAACATTACCATGGATTTCATTACTAAATTGCCAAGGACTGCAAGTGGTTTTGATACTATTTGGGTAATAGTTGATCGTCTCACCAAATCAGCACACTTTCTGCCAATAAGAGAAGATGACAAGATGGAGAAGTTAGCATGACTGTATTTGAAGGAAGTCGTCTCCAGACATGGAATACCAATCTCTATTATCTCTGATAGGGATGGCAGATTTATTTCAAGATTTTGGCAGACATTACAGCAAGCATTAGGAACTCGTCTAGACATGAGTACTGCCTATCATCCACAAACTGATGGGCAGAGCGAAAGGATGATACAAACGCTTGAAGACATGCTACGAGCATGTGTTATTGATTTCGGAAACAGTTGGGATCGACATCTACCGTTAGCAGAATTTTCCTACAACAACAGCTACCATTCAACCATTGAGATGGCGCCGTTTGAAGCATTTTATGGTAGAAAGTACAGGTCTCCGATTTGTTGGAGTGAAGTGGGGGATAGACAGATTACGGGTCCGGAGATTATACAAGAAACTACCGAGAAGATCATCCAAATTCAACAACGTTGAAAACCGCCCAAAGTCGACAAAAGAGCTACGCTGACATTAAAAGAAAAGATATAGAATTTGAAATTGGAGAGATGGTCATGCTTAAAGTTTCACCTTGGAAAGGCGTTGTTCGATTTGGTAAACGAGGGAAATTAAATCCAAGGTATATTGGACCATTCAAGATTATTGATCGTGTCAGACCAGTAGCTTACCGACTTGAGTTACCTCAACAACTCGCGGCTGTACATAACACTTTCCACGTCTCGAATTTGAAGAAATGTTTTGCTAAAGAAGATCTCACTATTCCGTTAGATGAAATCCAAATCAACGAAAAACTTCAATTCATCGAAGAACCCGTCGAAATAATGGATCGTGAGGTTAAAAGACTTAAGCAAAACAAGATACCAATTGTTAAGGTTCGATGGAATGCTCGTAGAGGACCCGAGTTCACCTGGGAGCGTGAAGATCAGATGAAGAAGAAATACACACATCTATTTCCAGAAGATTAGTCAACACCTTCAACAGCTTAAAATTTCGGGACGAAATTTATTTAACGGGTAGGTACTGTAGTGACCCGAACTTTTCCATGTTTATATATATTAATTGAGATTGATATTTACATGATTAAATGTTTCCAACATGTTAAGCAATCAAACTTGTTAAGACTTGATTAATTGAAATATGTTTCATATAGACAATTGACCACCCAAGTTGACCGGTGATTCACGAACGTTAAAACTTGTAAAAACTATATGATGACATATATATGGATATATATATAGTTAACATGATACTATGATAATTAAACATATCATTAAGTATATTAACAATGAACTACATATGTAAAAACAAGACTACTAACTTAATGATTTTTAAACGAGACATATATGTAACGATTATCGTTGTAAAGACATTTAATGTATATATATCATATTAAGAGATATTCATACATGATAATATCATGATAATATAATAATTTAAAATCTCATTTGATATTATAAACATTGGGTTAACAACGTTTAACAAGATCGTTAACCTAAAGGTTTCAAAACAACACTTACATGTAACGACTAACGATGACTTAACGACTCAGTTAAAATGTATATACATGTAGTGTTTTAATATGTATTTATACACTTTTGAAAGACTTCAATACACTTATCAAAATAATTCTACTTAACAAAAATGCTTACAATTACATCCTCGTTCAGTTTCATCAACAATTCTACTCGTATGCACCCGTATTCGTACTCGTACAATACACAGCTTTTAGATGTATGTACTATTGGTATATACACTCCAATGATCAGCTCTTAGCAGCCCATGTGAGTCACCTAACACATGTGGGAACCATCATTTGGAAACTAGCATGAAATATCTCATAAAATTACAAAAATATGAGTAATCATTCATGACTTATTTACATGAAAACAAAATTACATATCCTTTATATCTAATCCATACACCAACGACCAAAAACACCTAAAAACACTTTCATTCTTCAATTTTCTTCATCTAATTGATCTCTCTCAAGTTCTATCTTCAAGTTCTAAGTGTTCTTCATAAATTCTACAAGTTCTAGTTACATAAAATCAAGAATACTTTCAAGTTTGCTAGCTTACTTCCAATCTTGTAAGGTGATCATCCAACCTCAAGAAATCTTTGTTTCTTATAGTAGGTTATTATTCTAATACAAGGTAATAATCATATTCAAACTTTGGTTCAATTTCTATAACTATAACCATCTTATTTCAAGTGATGATCTTACTTGAACTTGTTTTCGTGTCATGATTCTGCTTCAAGAACTTCGAGCCATCCAAGGATCCGTTGAAGATATATACATTTTTCTCTTTTCCAGTAGGTTTATCCAAGGAACTTAAGGTAGTAATGATGTTCATAACATCATTCGATTCATACATATAAAGCTATCTTATTCGAAGGTTTAAACTTGTAATCACTAGAACATAGTTTAGTTAATTCTAAACTTGTTCGCAAACAAAAGTTAATCCTTCTAACTTGACTTTTAAAATCAACTAAACACATGTTCTATATCTATATGATATGCTAACTTAATGATTTAAAACCTGGAAACACGAAAAACACCGTAAAACCGGATTTACGCCGTCGTAGTAACACCGCTGGCTGTTTTGGGTTAGTTAATTAAAAACTATGATAAACTTTGATTTAAAAGTTGTTATTCTGAGAAAATGATTTTTATTATGAACATGAAACTATATCCAAAAATTATGGTTAAACTCAAAGTGGAAGTATGTTTTCTAAAATGGTCATCTAGACGTCGTTCTTTCGACTGAAATGACTACCTTTACAAAAACGACTTGTAACTTATTTTTCTGACTATAAACCTATACTTTTTCTGTTTAGATTCATAAAATAGAGTTCAATATGAAACCATAGCAATTTGATTCACTCAAAACGGATTTAAAATGAAGAAGTTATGGGTAAAACAAGATTGGATAATTTTTCTCATTTTAGCTACGTGAAAATTGGTAACAAATCTATTCCAACCATAACTTAATCAACTTGTATTGTATATTATGTAATCTTGAGATACCATAGACACGTATACAATGTTTAGACCTATCATGTCGACACATCTATATATATTTCGGAACAACCATAGACACTCTATATGTGAATGTTGGAGTTAACTATACAGGGTTGAGGTTGATTCCAAAATATATATAGTTTGAGTTGTAATCAATACTGAGATATGTATACACTGGGTCGTGGATTGATTCAAGATAATATTTCTCGATTTATTTCTGTACATTTAACTGTGGACAACTAGTTGTAGGTTACTAACGAGGACAGCTGACTTAATAAACTTAAAACATCAAAATATATTAAAAGTGTTGTAAATATATTTTGAACATACTTTGATATATATGTATATATTGTTATAGGTTCGTGAATCAACCAGTGGCCAAGTCTTACTTCCCGAGAAGTAAAAATCTGTGAAAGTGAGTTATAGTCCCACTTTTAAAATCTAATATTTTTGGGATGAGAATACATGCAGGTTTTATAAATGATTTACAAAATAGACACAAGTACGTGAAACTACATTCTATGGTTGAATTATCAAAATCGAATATGCCCCTTTTTATTAAGTCTGGTAATCTAAGAATTAGGGAACAGACACCCTAATTGATGCGAATCCTAAAGATAGATCTATTGGGCCTAACAAACCCCATCCAAAGTACCGGATGCTTTAGTACTTCGAAATTTATACCATATCCGAAGGGTGTCCCTGAATGATGGGGATATTCTTATATATGCATCTTGTAATGTCGGTTACCAGGTGTTCACCATATGAATGACTTTTATCTCTATGTATGGGATGTGTATTGAAATATGAAATCTTGTGGTCTATTATTATGATTTGATATATATAGGTTAAACCTATAACTCACCAACATTTTTGTTGACATTTTAAGCATGTTTATTCTCAGGTGATTATTAAGAGCTTCCGCTGTCGCATACTTAAATAAGGACGAGATTTGGAGTCCATGCTTGTATGATATTGTGTAAAAACTGCATTCAAGAAACTTATTTTGTTGTAACATATTTGTATTGTAAACCATTATGTAATGGTCGTGTGTAAACAGGATATTTTAGATTATCATTATTTGATAATCTACGTAAAACTTTTTAAACCTTTATTGATGAAATAAAGGTTATGGTTTGTTTTAAAATGAATGCAGTCTTTGAAAAACGTCTCATATAGAGGTCAAAACCTCGCAACGAAATCAATTAATATGGAACGTTTTTAATCAATAAGAACGGGACATTTCACTCGTTGCCTCTATCATTTTGGGGTTATTGTCTATGCTCCGCGGCTCGTGTTCTAAATATGGCCCCGACCAAGAAAGTGGAACGAACTCCTCATGAGATGTGGTTTGGAAAACCTCCATCTCTATCATACTTAAAGGTATGGGGATGTGAAGCTTATTCTAAGTGTTATGTCCCGAATAAGTTGAATGCTCGATCCACGAAGTGTATCTTCATAGGATATCCCAAGGATGATATGGTATACTATTTCTATGATCCAACCGAGCAAAATGTATTTGTTGCTCGAAAGGCTGAATTCCTTGAAACTAAGTTCCTAATGGAAGGAAATAGTGAAAGGAAGATAGATCTTGAAGAGGTCAAGATCAAGTAGATGATACACAATTGGTTGACACTAGCACTCAATATGAAAATGTTGAGAGTGATCAAATGGATGATCAAAATACACAAGACATTAGCAGATCTGGTAGGATTAGTAATCCTCCTAAGAGATATGGGTTTCTCATGGATGGTTGCTATGTGGTTGATTTGGATGAACCAACAAACTACCAAGATGCTTTATCAAGGATTGATAAGGATAAATGGCAGGAAGCCATGAACGCTGAGATGCAATCCATGTATGACAACCAAGTTTGAGAACTTGTTGAACAACCTACTGGCTCAAGGCTAGTTGATTGTAAATGGATTTTCAAAATAAAAACCGACATACATGGAAACTTGGATACATATAAAGCTAGACTTATAGCAAAAGGTTTCACTCAAACTCAAGGGGTTGACTATGATGAAACTTTTTCGCCTGTGGCAATGCTAAAGTCTATTAGGATATTACTTGACATTGCTACTCATTATGATTATGAAATATGGCAAATGGATGTCAAGACCGCTTTCCTAAATGGAAATCTTGAGGAAGATGTTTATATGGTTCAGCCTGAAGGTTTTGTTGATCCGAAATATCCTAAAAAGGTATGCAAGTTAAAGAAGTCAATCTACGGATTGAAACAAGCATCTAGAATGTGGAATCATCGTTTTAATGAGGAGGCCAAGAAATTTGGCTTCATTAAAAATGGTGATGAAGCTTGTGTATACAAGAAGGCTAGTGGGAGCACTATCATGTTCCTTGTACTATATGTGGATGATATATTGTTATTTGGAAATGATATTCCGGTAATGGAAGGTGTTAAAACCTGGCTAAGTAAATGCTTCTCTATTAAGGATCTTGGAGAAGCACAATACGTTTTGGGGATTGGGATCTACAGGGATAGATCCAAGAAACTGATAGGTTTGAATCAAAGTGCATACATTGAAAAGATCTTGAAAAGGTTCAAGATGGAGAACTCTAAGAAAGGTTTGGTACCTATTCAAAAGGGAACACTTCTCAGTTCATCTCAGTGCCCCACCACGAAAGATGAATGATAATGCTAAAAACAAACATATATTTCATAGCATTATTCCTCAAGAAAGACAAGCTTTTAGTTGCAAATGTTCTATTTACAAGTGATATTCGTTTAAATAATAAAAGGTGAAGACAAAAGACAGATTCGATGAATTGAAGACGCAAACGACCAAAAAGCTCAAAAGTACAAAATACAATCAAAGAGGTTCCAATTATTGATAAGAAACGTCTCATAATTACAAGAGTACAAGATTCAAAACGCAAAGTACACGATATAAAATAGTACGCAAGGACGTTCGAAAATCCGGAACCGGGACCAGAGTCAACTCTCAACGCTCGATGCAACGGACTAAAAATTACAAGTTAACTATGTATATAAATATAAAATAATATATAATTAATTATATAAATTATATATATATATATATATTATGTTTATATATTAAAACCGTCGGCAGACTAGGATCCAAACTTGTGTGAGCTGGATTTACGAACTCCGCGACTTGCGGAGTTTGTAGTGCAAAAATACCGCGACTCGCGGAGCTGTCCTGGACAAAAATGCCTATAAAAGCTCGCGCATTCTGAACGTTTTATATATCCATATATCATCTCTCTCTATATACGTAATATATATATATATATATATATATATATATATATATATATATATATATATATATATATATATATATATATATATATATATATATATATATATATATAATTTATATTTTAATTTTAATTTTAATTTCCAATAATAAGGGTATGTTAGCGAATATTGTAAGGGTGTAAGTCGAAATTCTGTCCGTGTAACGCTACGCAATTTTTAATCATTGTAAGTTATGTTCAACATTTTTAATTTAATGTCTCGTAGCTAAGTTATTATTATGCTTATTTAATGCCGAAGTAATCTTGATGTTGGGCTAATTATTAAAATTGGGTAATTGGGCTTTGTACCATAATTGGGGTTTGGACAAAAGAACGACACTTGTGGAAATTAGACTATGGGCTATTAATGGGCTTTATATTTGTTTAACTAAATGATAGTTTGTTAATTTTAATATAAAGATTTACAATTGGACGTCCCTATAAATAACCATATACACTCAATCGGACACGATGGGCGGGGTATTTATATGTACGAATAATCGTTCATTTACCCGGACACGGGAATGGATTAATAGTCTATGAAATTATTAAAATAGGGGTGAAATTATGTACAAGGACACTTGGCATAATTGATAACAAAGTATTAAAACCTTGGGTTACACAGTCGATATCCTGGTGTAATTATTAAACAAAGTATTAAAACCTTGTTACAGTTTAAGTCCCCAATTAATTGGAATATTTGACTTCGGGTATAAGGATAATTTGACGAGGATACTCGCACTTTATATTTATGACTGATGGACTGTTATGGACAAAAACCAGACGGACATATTAAATAATCCAGGACAAAGGACAATTAACCCATGGGCATAAAACTAAAATCAACACGTCAAACATCATGATTACGGAAGTTTAAATAAGCATAATTCTTTTATTTCATATTTAATTTCCTTTATTTTATATTTAATTGCACTTCTAATTATCGTACTTTTATTTATTGTTATTGTATTTAATTGCACTTTTAATTATCGTACTTTTTAATTATCGCACTTTTATTTTATCGCACTTTCATTTATCGCAATTTCATTATCGTTATTTACTTTACGCTTTAAATTAAGTCTTGTATTTATTTTTAATATTTTACATTAGGTTTTAACTGCGACTAAAGTTTTAAAATCGACAAACCGGTCATTAAACGGTAAAAACCCCCCTTTATAATAATAATATTACTTATTTATATATTTGTATTTTTATAAATTAAAACTAATATAGCGTTAAGCTTTGTTTAAAAGATTCCCTGTGGAACGAACCGGACTTACTAAAAACTACACTACTGTACGATTAGGTACACTGCCTATAAATGTTGTAGCAAGGTTTAAGTATATCCATTAAATAAAAAAATAAATATCTTGTGTAAAATTGTATCGTATTTAATAGTTTTTTTCCTTGTAAAATTTAATAGTATTTTATACCCCTTAGCTGTAAACATCAAGTATTTTTGGTGCCGCTGCCGGTGAACGCCGAAGCGAAACGCCACATATAAAAAAAAAGGATTTTTATTAAGTTTTATTTAGTTTTTGTAAAAATACATTTTTTTTTAAATATAAAAAATATAAAAAAAACCGAAAAAAATATATATATATAAATCTATTTTTAAGATTTTTATAAAATTATAAAGTATTTCTATTTTTATTTTAGTTTTTAAAACATATGTTTTTATATAATTTATATAAATATTTTATTTAATTATTAAAACAGAAAATATAAAACAGAAAAATATAAAAACAAATAATAAAAAACTGACCTGTCAAAACTTGACCTATCTCTTTTGAACCTGCAAACTCCGCGACTTGCGGAGGTATTGAATTGAGTTCACCGCGACTCGCGGAGCTGCCGTGTCAGGCCATCGACAGAAACCCTAAAACACATTTATTACGGAGTATTTATTATTATTATTAATTACTTAGTATTTAGGTTTTAATTAAAATAGTATTTAGTTTAAGTTTTAATTAATTGTAATATTAAAAGTTTTAATTAGTTTTAAATATATAAAAATTAATACTTTTATAAAATAATAAATATAAAAATCATATTTTTATAAAAATAAATAAATTTATCACTTTTTATATATTTTCATATTTCGTAACTTTTTAATCGTTTAATCGTAATATTTGTATTTTTATCCTTCGTAGCTAGTTTTAAATTCTAGTATTTTGCCGTAGCTTATTTTTATTTCTAGATTTTTAGGCTTTGCCGTAAAATCCCTTAAGTGCTTTTTCTTTAGACTAAGATTTAGGTGCTTTAGAATTTTGCGACGCCTTTATAAGTTTTAGTACCTTTTTAAGATATTGTCATTTGGGATATGGTTTTACTTGTAAGCTTTAATATTTTTAGACGGAACTTTTAATTTTTAGTTTTTAGTTCCTTTTTAAGTATCAACGCGCTACTTTCTTAATTTTTTTTTTCGACGCCTTTTACCTATGTATCAATTATCACTCCAATTAGTAATCTCAATTTGCAATTTTAATTTTAAGTTAGTGATAGTAATAAGGTTGGGTTAGTCGAGTGTTTTAAAGTTTTATAAGTCACTCTTTTTCTTTCTTATTTTTCGACGCCTTTTATTTTTCAACCCTTTTCTTTTTCGACCTTTTTCGACGCGCTCTTTTTCTTTCTTATTTCTCGACATTCTAGTTTTAGGACATAGATTTTTATTCTACTTCTTCTCTAAATTTCTTAAAATTACGAAAATTTATTTTAAGTGGTTAAATTGATAGACATCAAAATTTTCTGGTTCGTAGTAATAGTTGGATTTGTACGTGGACCGGGTTATTGGAGCCAAACAGTACTCAATTATATTGAGACCAAACGAATCCTGCCCCTCTGCTGCATCTTTTGGCTATTCGAAACGTGGGCAAAATCAGAAAAGTCTATTAATTGGATAACTTATATAATTTTTCTTTCTTTTTAAAAACTAATAGGATATTCAGTGAATGCACCGAGCAAGACGTTCACCACCTTTTATACGTTCACCACCTGTAACTCGATCAAGACATCTAGCAAATATTACCGCCGTTGATTTTTCTTTAAAATCGTCATCCAGTCGACCAAGTACTCCAATTCAAATTTCTGATAATCCATTTTTTGAACCCGACCTCACAATTGAGAATCCGGAGAATATTCAGGGACAATTCATATATCCTGAACCATTAATATTTCCTCCGGAACCACCAATCATTCAAACAGAGATTGTTGAGGAACGAACCATTAAATCAGAATCCTCTAGTGATTCAGATTCAACAAATTCAATTATGGAAAATCTGGAACCTTTAAGTATGGAAGACCGAATGGGAGCTAAATGCACTGGCCAAGGTCACGCAATTACTCATCCTGATATCAATGATCCAGATTATGAAATCAAAGGACAAATTCTACATATGGTGACTAATCAATGCCAATTTAGTGGTGCGCCGAAGGAAGATCCAAATGAACATCTTCGTACCTTTAATAGGATCTGCACTCTATTTAAAATCCGAGAAGTGGAGGATGAACAGATATATCTCATGTTATTTCCCTGGACTTTAAAGGGAGAAGCCAAAGATTGGTTGGAATCGTTACCTAAAGGGGCGATTGATACATGGGACGTTTTAGTTGAAAAATTTCTTAAACAATTCTTTCCGGCATCTAAAGCCGTAAGACTTCAAGGAGAAATTGTTACGTTCATACAGAAACTGAATGAAACTCTATATGAGGTGGACAAGATTTGGAAAGTTATTAAGAGGATGTCCGCAACATGGTTTAGACACTTGTCAAATAGTACAAATATTCTACCAAGGATGCGACTTCACTACAAGAAAAGACATCGATATAGTAGCTGGTGGTTCTATTATGAAGAAAACCGAAACTGATGCTTACAAAATTATTGATAACACTGCTTCCCACTCACATGAGTGGCACCAAGAAAAAGATATTGTTAGATCATCTAAAGCAGCTAGAGCCGATTCTAGCCACGACTTAGATTCCATTTCCGCAAAGATAGATGCTGTCGAGAGACGAATGGAAAAGATGACTAAAGATATTCACTCAATACGAATTAGTTGTGAGCAGTGTAGAGGACCACATTTGACAAAATATTGTCTCAGTATTGAACTAACAATGGAACAAAGAAAGAATGTTTCATACATGAACCAAAGGCCTGGAAATAATTATCAACCGCCAAGACCAATTTACAATCAAAACCAAAATTATAATCGAAATATTCCATACAACAACCAACAAGGTCCTAGTAATCAACAAGTATCCAACAATACTTACAACCAGCAAAGACCTAATTTTCAAAACAAACCACCATAAATCGATGATAAAAAGCCGAATTTAGAAGATATGATGACGAAGCTAGTTGAAACTCAAACGCAGTTTTTCACATCTCAGAAACAAACCAATGAACAAAATGCTCAAGCATTTAGAAATCAACAAGCTTCTATTCAAAATCTGGAACAAGAAGTAAGTAACCTAGCAAGGTTAATAGGTGAAAGAAAACCGGAAAGTTTACCTAGTGATACAAATGCTAACCCCAGGAATGAAACAGCTAAAGCTATTACCACAAGAAGTGGTACAACACTTAAACCACCTGAAATACCTGTAATTTCTGAGAAAGCTATTCCTACTCCACAAGAACCACAACCTGAACAAGATAAGGAAAAAGAACCGGTAGTTGAAAAGGTTAATGAAGATAACACAGTTAAGGCTAAACCTTATGTTAAACCATACCAACCACCACTTCCTTACCCGAGTAAAATGAGAAAAGAGAAACTTGAAGCCGAGCAATCCAAATTCTTGGATATGTTTAAACAGATAAATGTAAATCTTCCTTTCATTGATGTAATTTCAGGAATGCCTAGATATGCTAAATTTCTGAAAGATCTAATCTCGAATAGAAAGAAAATGGAAGAAATCTCGGCTGTTACTATGAATGCTAATTGTTCAGCAGTGCTGTTGAATAAGATACCAGAAAAATTATCTGATCTAGGAAGTTTCACAATTCCATGTTTTCTGGGTAGTCTTAGTATAATAGAAGCATTGGCAGACTTAGGTGCTAGTATAAATCTAATGCCGTATTCACTATACGCTAAACTAGACCTTGGAGAATTGAAACCAACAAGAATAAGTATACAACTAGCTGATCGATCAATAAAATATCCTAGAGGGATAATGGAGAACATGCTAGTTAAAGTTGGTACTTTAGTATTTCCAGTAGATTTTATTGTTCTGGACATGAAAGAAGATTCTCAAGTTCCTCTCAGATTAGGAAGACTATTCTTAAACACGGCTAAAGCAATGATAGACGTGTTTGGTAAGAAACTGACCTTAAGTATAGAGGACGAGAGTGTTACCTTTTCAGTTGATAGAGCTATGCAACAACCGCAATCTGCAGATGATACATGTTATTATATTCAAACTATAGATTCACGTGCAGAATTGTTAGAAGAATTTCCAGAATTACAAGGAACAGGAGAATGTTCTTTAGGAGAAGGAACTGAACCAATTGATGAAACTGAAATGTTAGCTACACTAATAGCTAATGGATATGAACCAAAAACAGAAGAAATTCAAATGCTAAAAGAAGAAGACAGATATCGATATAAATCATCGATAGAAGAACCACCAACACTAGAGTTAAAGCCACTTCCAAACCATTTGGAATACGCTTATTTACATGGTGAATCTGAATTACCTGTAATAATATCGTCTTCTCTTACTGAAAATGAGAAATCTCAACTCATTTCTGTGTTGAAAGCTCATAAACCAGCCATTGCATGGAAGATTCATGATATAAAAGGAATAAGTCCTTCGTATTGCACACATAAAATCTTTATGGAAGAAGGTCATAAAACGTATGTGCAACGCCAACGAAGACTAAATCCTAATATGCAAGATGTTATTTAAAAAGAAATTATTAAACTGCTTGATGCAGGTTTAATTTATCCAATTTCGGATAGTCCATGGGTAAGCCCAGTTGAATGTGTGCCTAAGAAGGGTGGCATGACTGTTATTACAAATGAGAAAAATGAGCTTATTCCTACTAGGACTGTAACAGGATGGCGTGTATGTATTGATTATAGAAAACTAAATGACGTCACCAGAAAAGATCACTTTCCCTTACCTTTCATTGATCAAATGTTGGAAAGATTAGCCGGAAACAGTTACTATTGTTTTCTAGATGGTTTTTCTGGATATTTTTAAATTCCAATAGCACCCGAAGACCAAGAGAAAACCACATTCACGTGCCCTTATGGTACTTTTGCTTACAAACGCATGCCATTTAGACTTTGCAACGCCCCTGCAACCTTTCAAAGGTGCATGATGGCGATTTTTCACGACATGATAGAAGAATGCATGGAAGTTTTCATGGATGACTTTTCAGTCTTCAGTGATACATTTGAATCATGTTTAGTTAATCTTGAACGAATGCTTATTAGATGCGAACAATCAAATCTAGTACTTAATTGGGAGAAATGTCATTTCATGGTTAAAGAAGGCATCGTTCTTGGACATAAAATCTCAAAGGAAGGAATTGAAGTGGATAGAGCTAAAGTAGATATAATTGCTAAACTTCCACATCCCACCAATGTTAGAGGAGTTAGGAGTTTTTTAGGGCATGCCAGTTTTTACCGACGTTTCATAAAAGATTTTTCTAAAATTGCCACTCCTATGAATAAACTCCTAGAAAAGGATGCTCCATTCATCTTTTCAGATGAATGTATCAAATCTTTTAATATTCTTAAAGAGAAACTCACTAATGCGCCGATCATGATAACACCAAATTGGAATTTACCGTTTGAACTTATGTGCGATGCAAGTGATTTTGCAATGGGAGCCGTTTTAGGTCAAAGGATTGAAAAATGATTTCAACCTATATATTATGCTAGTAAGACGTTACAAGGAGCACAAACGAATTACACAACTACTGAAAAAGAATTCCTTGCTATTGTCTTTGCTTTTGACAAATTTCGTTCATATCTCGTTCTAGCAAAAACGGTGGTCTATACTGACCATTCTGCTCTTAGATACCTATTTTCGAAACAAGATGCCAAACCACGATTAATCCGTTGGATCTTACTCTTACAAGAGTTTGATATTGAAATCCGAGATAAAAAGGGAGCAGAAAATCTTGCCGCTGATCATCTTTCTCGTCTTGAAAATCCCGAATTAGAAGTTCTAAATGAATCGGCCATACAAGACAACTTTCCTGATGAATATCTATTGAAGATAGATTATAATGAAATTCCATGGTTTGCAGACTATGCAAACTACTTAGTATGTGGATTCCTTGAAAAAGGATTGTCGTACCAAAAACGAAAGAAATTCTTCAGTGATATAAAACACTATTTCTGGGAAGATCCACATTTGTTTAAAAGTTGTCCAGATAGAATAATACGCCGATGTGTATTCGGAGATGAAGCTAGTAAATTTTAAACCATTGTCACACAGGACCAATAGGAAGGCATTATGGGCCTCAAATAACAGCAAGAAAAGTTTATGATGCTGGATTCTATTGGCCTACAATTTACAAAGACGCACACCTTCTTTGCAAATCCTGTGATGCTTGTCAAAGGGTCGGAAAAATAAGTCAACGTGATGAAATGCCACAAAATGTCATTCAAGTATGTGAAGTATTTGACATTTGGGGTATTGACTTTATGGGTCCATTTCCAAAATCTCATAATAATCTCTACATTCTCGTAGCCATTGATTATGTATCTAAATGGGCGGAAGCACAAGCTCTCCCAACTAACGATGCACGAGTTGTAGTCAACTTTTTAAAACGTCTTTTTGCAAGGTTTGGAACATCGAAAGCTTTAATAAGTGATCGGGGTACTCATTTTTGTAATAATCAACTTGAGAAAGTTCTTAAAAGATATGGAGTAACTCATAAAATCTCCACCGCTTATCATCCACAGACGAGTGGACAAGTTGAAAATACCAACCGAGCTTTAAAACGTATTCTAGAAAAAACCATAGGATCAAATCCGAAGGAATGGTCCATTAAGTTGGAGGATGCACTATGGGCTTTTAGAACAGCCTACAAAACTCCAATTGGAACCACACCTTTCAGACTCGTTTATGGAAAAGCATGTCATCTTCCAGTAGAAATTGAATACAAAGCATTTTGGGCTTTGAAGACATGTAATCTTGATTTACATGAAGCCGGACGTCTACGATTAAGTCAACTAAACGAATTAGAAGAATTAAGACAAGAAGCATACGAAAATTCGTTAATCTATAAGGAAAGAACAAAGAAATGGCATGATAAAAGAATCAGAAGTTCAAAAGAATTTAAAGAAGGAGACATCGTTCTTTTTTTCAATTCACGATTCAAGCTATTTCCTGAAAAATTGAAATCAAGATGGTCTGGACCATTTATAGTCAAAAGAGTTTTCCCATACGGAACAGTAGAGTTAATAAATTCAAATGGGATTGAATTTAAGGTTAATGGTCACAGAGTTAAACATTACATAGATAGTCCGATGGAAGTTGACAACGAAGTTAATCACAATTTCAACACCACAGCTAACTAAGTGTGGGGAGAATCAAGTCTTTAAAGGATAATATGTATTTCTGTTAGAGTTATATTTTCTGTTTTCGTGTAGTTCTCGAAAATGGAACCCGAATGGTCTTTCCCTAGCAGACCCTAAAGAACTAGTCTTCTCCTCCCATTCTGAATTTTTATTTTTTTAGGTTTTTACGAAATGAAGACTTCCTGTGAACTGAACCATAGTCTAATGCTACACGCTTTGATTACTAAACGTAATAATGACACACTTCCGAGTAAACTGGTATCAGTAATTAGAGAAAAATTGGACGGAGTAAGAAAAGAATCCAGATGCAAAGATAATAAGATACAATTTGGTAAAGGAAAATCAAAATTCGCAGCGAAAAGAAGAGCACGGCACCTTGAAAGATGTCACAAATGTGGAAAATGGTCACACGAAGGTAAATGTTTAAATAATCAAACCTATTCAAACACCGAATTTGTTACTTTATGCAGAGATGGACCGTTCATATGTTTAGAAGAAAAAACATTAAATGCTCGAGGTTACGCCTATGTAGCCTTAGAAAATCAATTAGTCCGACTATCTTATGAGTGGGCTAGAGCATATCACTAAGAAATCTATTTCACAGGTAAGTCTGTACAGTTTTTATTTTTATTTTTATTTTTAACCGTTTGATAATAAACGATAATTTGTTCGCTATAAAGTATTAAATTGGTATTCAATAAAATTAGGTCTTGCGACCGAAATTATTGATATCATACAAAAATTTATTACATCACTGCGAAATTTAACGTTTATTCTTAAGGTATAAATATCTTTAATCAATCAACCCAAAATATTTCAAAAATTCGTCATGAGTTAAATTAGGTCATGGAACCGAAATTACTTTACCGAAAAGAGGGGCGTATATTTTTGATAATATTTGATTGATTAAAGTGGGATAAAAGCCAAAAAGATTTTTAATTTTATTTTTAAAAAATTAATAAATTAATATTAAAATAATATTGTAAACTTTTTAAATTAATATATTTAAAATTGTAAATATCTGAAAAATTAATATTTTTAATATAAGTTTGTATGTATAAAAACAAAAATATAATTTAAGTTTGGTGTGAAATTTTAAAATATGATTTTTAAAAATTCGCTAAGTTAAAAATATGATTTTTAAAAATTCGTCGTAAGTTGAAGACTAGGTCGTTGAACCGAAATTGCGTTACCCGAGGGAGGGACGAGAATTTTTATTATCATTATTTTTAATCTTATTGATTTAAAGTATGCCAAAAACATTAAAAAACCCAAAAATCTTTGCTTTTAAAACCGCGCTTTAAATAGACAAATTTTAAAATTTTGTCGAGGGACTAGGACATCGATCCAAAACGACCTCGTTCTAAATAACAAGGGAAACAAATTTTTAAAATTAGTTAATATTTGTTTTATAAGTTAAAGATTTAGAAAAAAAAAATAATAAGCTCCGCGACTCGCGGAGTTTGAAGGGAAACACCACCGCGACTCGCGGAGATTGCGAAATCCAGAAAAAAATAAAAGGGATCGAACAGACCAGTTTCTTCCCAACCAAAATCAAATACTGCGAAAAACACATACGAAAACACACACAAATTCGCAATTTTTGGCCATTTTTCATCAAATCTTTCACAAAATCATGTTGAGAAGGATGCTATCAAGGAATTACTCAAGGAAAACGACTGAAAGGGGTGAATCTTCATCCCAAGCTCGCATTGCACCTCCTGAGAATGTGGAACAACAGGATGTTGATAACTATTACAAACAAGATATACCTCATCTAGTTATGACATTTTCAGATATGTACGTGGAAGATTTACACCCGAACTTGAGATTAGACAGATGTTGGATAGGTTATCCAAAATACCAAAGGAGCTTGCACACTCTTCATTCTTAAGCTGTTGAAGTACCTAGGGTAATAGAATGGGAACCGTTAGAAGCCGTAGGATTGGGCGAACGGATTAGAGAATTATTTACACAGAGGTATGGTAATTCTACTTTTAACGATTGGGTACAATTATTCAACATGCTTAGACTTGTATATAAAGTATGGTGTGAAGAATTATTGTGTAGTATAGAAATAAATGATCGGGTAGCTAGTTTAACCGATCGAACTTTTATTAGATTTTTGTTAGGAGGTTCGATGCGCCACATGTCTTTACTAGACATGGCTCAGGCCTTACGTATATATACGCCTGAGGAGCTAGCATCTGCCGATTGTCAAGGGTTGATATTAAATGGTAGGAAGATTGATGAAAATTTTGATACGCATGGTGTATGGAGTCAAATGACTAGCCATCACCGATTTAAAGGGGGAAATTACTCTTATCTTGATATTGATAGAGCTGAATTAAGAGTAATCCATAGGTTTCTAGCGAACTCGATTACACAGCGATGTAAAAATAAGGAAAAGGTAAATGAGCAAGATTTATTTTACCACATGTGTATTCGAGACCCACAAAGCGCTGTAAGTATACCTTATTGTGTGGGTTATTATTTATCAGCTATGGTTAGGGGGATGAGACCGCACAGTATAATAGGAGGTGGTATATTTATTACATTAATTGCTGAGTATCTCAATGTGGATATAAGTCGGGGGGGATTATTAATCGAAGAACCAGAACCCCACGATACAATTGGTTTAAATGTATATCATGGTGCTAAGGTTTTGAAGAGGCGAAATAACGCCGCAGTACAATATAATGGAAGACATCCACAGGTTGAAAGAGATCAACAGCCAGGTAATGTGGGAGGGGGAAATGAAATGACAGAAATGAAAACGTTTATAGCTTCACAAGAGTATGAAAATGCTAGACATCGAGCATTTGAAGATTGGCAAGTTCATCAAAACCACATCATAGCTCATTGCCAACATATAGGTAGAAACTATATTCCTACTCCAAAGCCCGTATTTCCTCCCTGGTCTATAGAGATCCAACCACCGTATCCTACTTATAACCCAGCTGAAGCATTTTATAACACATACGGTTATGCATGGAACCCCTACTGGAATCAGTATCAACCCTAGTTTATTTAGTTTTATTTATTTTATTTTTGTAATGTTACTACATTTAACACTTATGTTGATATTGTAATAGTTTTTATAATTTTCTAACTTTTATTATTAGATTTTAATAATTTTTGAATGTGGGGTAATATACCAAACTTCAAAAAAATATGTATATATGTTTGCAGTTTATCTTATGTACACAACAGGGTAAAACAACGCATTTTCAAAGACTAGCATTAAGTTCAGCAAAAGCAACTAATTTTGACGACAAGATACAAAATATATGTGAAATAACAACAAGACGGAATGAACAAATAATGTGCACCATTTATCATTCAACACAAACAACAATATGTGTGGAAACTTTGGTAAAATTTAATCATTTTTCTACGCTAATCACCCTCAATAATTTAAATTGTTACTGATTTCTTGCAAATGAGGGCATTGCAAGATCTTAAGTGTGGGAAGGGGTTAAAATCTTTCGGATTTTAAATTTTTTTTTTAATTTAAACACTTGGTTACCATTAAAAATACTAGTAACGCAGTAGTTGTATTAGAATCTAGTGCTCTCTGATAACAAAAAACAGCCCTAGTCTTATATACTGACTACCCAATTCTAGTAAAATTTTTCAAAATTTTCAATTAAATGAATTCAAAATCATGTTTATACATATTTATGAACGATAAAACTAGGTGTTAACACCGAAATTATTGTTACCTCGGAAAGGACATAAATTGAGAAACAAACCAAAATGTTAGAGTTCATTTAAAATGGAATAGAGGACAATAAAAAGGAAAATAAAAGCCAAGTGTGGAAAAATTTACCAAGTTATTTTAAACATATGTCACATATTTCTGTAACAAATAACTGAAAATACTTTTGCTTTGGACTAAACTAAAAAGTTTTACCCGATTTACTGTAAGAAAGATGGATCTACATGATGAATCAATTCCATCATTAAAAGGAAGTAAAGTCTTCCGAAAAAGAAACGCGCTTTTTGATTTAGTTCATGAAGTTGTCGTCCAGACCAGCTGTAGGTTGACGAAAGACCTAGAAAAGTCATCTCTAAAATTAGCAGGAAATCCACGGACCTCAGCATCAAACAGGGTCGCCAAGTGGTCAGATTTATCCTAACCATGAGAGGATCTGTCTCGTAAAATGGGGAGGACGCCGTGCAAATTAGCTGGATAAGACTAATGAATCAGATCCCCAGAAAGGATAATCTCCTTAAAGATCAAAAATCAGCTTTTAAGACTGATATTACTCAATCCTAGAGATTGACCTTAAAGATTGAGAATTACAAACTCATGGAATTCAATGATATCTAAACTCGAGCTTGAACGAGAAAATATTTTGATCAAAATTTCAAACCAATTTGTTTTCTAAAAACCCATTTTCAATGCGTTCATTACCATTGAACGTAAAATCCTAGGAATTCACCTGGAATTCATTAGGTCACCTGAACCAAATCGGGTGTCAACCGTAAGAACGGTGGTTGCATAGCATGGTCAAAGACAGGACCTTGTGCCAGACCAAAAAATTATAAGGGTGAGCTTTACTATTGCTCCTACAAAGGATAGTAATTGCGTCCGACACATTATAGACCATAATTAAAAGCATGTCAGGGGACATTGCCTTAACAGTTGCTTGTTCAACGCTTTCCTTTACAACCGGACGGTAGTTTACTGAAAGGTAATATACGGAGCAAGTATACTGAACGTGTTGCTTTCCCAATACAAGGTTAGCAAGTGGGTGACACAAAACCACAAGTTTTGAGCTAAAATTTTCAAATCTGAAACCCACCAAACCCACAAAAATATTTTGCAACCACCGGTGAAGGGTTATTCCGGAAAACTTATCTAGGGTAAAAGCTAGATTTAATTTTCAAAAGATCAAATATTTTCATAAAAGATCCAATTTCCTTAAAGGATCTAAATTTTTATAGTCATGTGGGACTGTAAACCACACCGTTACTATCATTGCTTATACCGCCGTAAAGAAATCACTGATGTATAATGTGTGAAGAATAAAGAAGTGATTCTAGTATTTCAAGACTATATTGCTTGAGGACAAGCAACGCTCAAGTGTGGAATATTTGATAATGCTAAAAACAAATATATATTTCATAGCATTATTCCTCAAGAAAGACAAGCTTTTAGTTGCAAATGTTCTATTTACAAGTGATATTCGTTTAAATAATAAAAGGTGAAGACAAAAGACAGATTCGACGAATTGAAGACACAAACGACCAAAAAGCTCAAAAGTACAAAATACAATCAAAGAGGTTCCAATTATTGATAAGAAACGTCTCAGAATTACAAGAGTACAAGATTCAAAACTCAAAGTACACGATATAAAATAGTACGCAAGGACGTTCGAAAATCCGGAACCGCGACCAGAGTCAACTCTTAACGCTCGATGCAACGGACTAAAAATTACAAGTTAACTATGTATATAAATATAATATAATATATAATTAATTATATAAATTATATATATATATATATTATATTTATATATTAAAACCGTCGGCAGACTAGGATCCAAACTTGTGTGAGCTGGATTTAAGAACTCCGCGACTTGCGGAGTTTGTAGTGCAAAAATACCGCGACTCGCGGAGCTGTCCTGGACAAAAATGCCTATAAAAGCTCGCGCATTCTAAACGTTTTATATATCCATATATCA
Source organism: Rutidosis leptorrhynchoides (assembly GCF_046630445.1). NCBI lineage: Eukaryota > Viridiplantae > Streptophyta > Magnoliopsida > Asterales > Asteraceae > Rutidosis > Rutidosis leptorrhynchoides. The sequence goes on from NC_092334.1 coordinate 201,269,697, forward strand.
TCTCTCTCTATATACGTAAATATATATATATAATTTATATTTTAATTTTAATTTCCAATAATAAGGGTATGTTAGCGAATATTGTAAGGGTGTAAGTCGAAATTTTGTCCGTGTAACGCTACGCTATTTTTAATCATTGTAAGTTATGTTCAACCTTTTTAATTTAATGTCTCATAGCTAAGTTATTATTATGCTTATTTAATGCCGAAGTAATCATGATGTTGGGCTAATTATTAAAATTGGGTAATTGGGCTTTGTACCATAATTGGGGTTTGGACAAAAGAACGACACTTGTGGAAATTAGACTATGGGCTATTAATGGGCTTTATATTTGTTTAACTAAATGATAGTTTGTTAATTTTAATATAAAGATTTACAATTGGACGTCCCTATAAATAACCATATACACTCAATCGGACACGATGGACGGGGTATTTATATGTACGATTAATCGTTCATTTAACCGGACACGGGAATGGATTAATAGTCTATGAAATTATTAAAACAGGGGTGAAATTATGTACAAGGACACTTGGCATAATTGATAACAAAGTATTAAAACCTTGGGTTACACACAGTCGATATGCTGGTGTAATTATTAAACAAAGTATTAAAACCTTGTTACAGTTTAAGTCCCCAATTAATTGGAATATTTGACTTCGGGTATAAGGATAATTTGACGAGGATACTCGCACTTTATATTTATGACTGATGGACTGTTATGGACAAAAACCAGACGGACATATTAAATAATCCAGGACAAAGGACAGTTAACCCATGGGCATAAAACTAAAATCAACACGTCAAACATCATGATTACGGAAATTTAAATAAGCATAATTCTTTTATTTCATATTTAATTTCCTTTATTTTATATTTAATTGCACTTCTAATTATCGTACTTTTATTTATTGTTATTGTATTTAATTGCACTTTTAATTATCGTACTTTTTAATTATCGCACTTTTATTTTATCGCACTTTCATTTATCGCAATTTCATTATCGTTATTAACTTTATGCTTTAAATTAAGTCTTGTATTTATTTTTAATATTTTACATTAGGTTTTAGCTGCGACTAAAGTTTTAAAATCGACAAACCGGTCATTAAACGGTAAAAACCCCCCTTTATAATAATAATATTACTTATTTATATATTTGTATTTTTATAAATTAAAACTAATATAGCGTTAAGCTTTGTTTAAAAGATTCCCTGTGGAACGAACCGGACTTACTAAAAACTACACTACTGTACGATTAGGTACACTGCCTATAAGTGTTGTAGCAAGGTTTAAGTATATCCATTAAATAAAAAAATAAATATCTTGTGTAAAATTGTATCGTATTTAATAGTTTTTCGTTGTAAAAATAAAGCTATTTCATATACACCTCTGCGCACATCAATGAACAGGAGAGAATGAAGAAAGTCCCATATGCGTCTGCCATTGGGTCAATCATGTATGCAATGATATGCATTAGACCGGATGTGTCATGCGCTCTTAGCCTGATAAGTAGATACCAGAATAACCCAGGAAACAGTCATTGGATTGCTGTCAAAAGTATATTGAAATACCTTAGACGGACTAAGGATATGTTTCTGATATATGGGTCCGGTGAGGAGGAACTCGCTGTAAAAGGTTACGTGGACGCGAGTTTCCAAACTGATCGAGATGATTCTCGATCACAGTCCGGTTATGTCTTCACGTTAAATGGAGGTGCGGTCTCTTGGAAGAGTTCAAAACAGGATGTTGTTGCATTATCCACTACAGAGTTTGAGTACATTGCCGCCTCATTGGCAGCTCAGGAAGCTGCATGGATGAAGAAATTCATCGACGACTTAGGAGTAGTCCCTTCCATTCAGGACCCTCTTGAGATCTTTTTTGACAACGAGGGTGCGATTGCTCAAATCAAGGAACCTCGTGCTCACTAAAAGACCCATCACATTGAGCGGAGATTCAACTACATAAGGGATGAAGTTGAAAAGGGAAAGATATGTATTCGCAAAGTTCACACAGATCTTAATATAGCGGATCCTCTCACGAAGCTCTTACATGGAGCAAAACATGCAGGACATGTTTGTGCATTAGGGCTTCGATATTCTAGTGATTGGTCATGATCTATTTTAAGTATTGTAACGGAACGAAATTGTTCAAACTCATTAATATAATTATGGTATTAATTTATTTTGAGTTATGTTCCTATTTTGCATATTTTATCCATGAATAAGTAATTATTCTAAATTCTGTAGTCGATCACATTTGTGGGAACAAGTGTGAGGTTTAGACTATTATGAACTTGGATTGGTATACATTCACGGGATGAATGTGGGGCAAGGTTGCAACCAAGGTTCATAGATATTTGTGGGATACAAATATTGGAAGACCCGCCCTAAAGATTTACTAAATGGAGTTTGTGGTTGATCACATGTAGTCTTGAGTAAAGGCGAATATCATTGTATCCTCTGACCTGAGATACATATTGGATTTGGATATTTACCAAGTATTGTGGCTTAATTCTTTCCCTTCGCTATTCTGAAATATGGTAGTTCATAAAGAAGAGCTCAGGTGTGATACAAAGTATATATCTAGGACGTATGTAGTCAAGATGGAATTTGTCCCTCTTATTCGTTGAGAGTCAGATGTCTAAGGCCTGATAAAGTTAAATCTAAAAGAGAGTGGTCACTCTGTATCTCTGGGATTTAACATGACATCTAGGATGAAAGGATATAATGAAAAGATTCACCTATTCATATTCGAGATGGGAACTCGAAAGGAATGATGTTATTGAATGGCATAAAGTCATAACATATTGGGGGTGATGGACGGTCGTTAGGTGGTATCCATCACTTGCATTAATTTCTTATGTTTCTCGTGCAAGTGGGAGATTGAAGGTATTTCGTATGCCCGAGAGACATATTAAATTAACGTGGCTAATATGTTTTGATCCAAGTCGGGTCATACCCAATAACAAGATTACCGACACCTTATTCATATTTGATCTTAACGATTGGATCGTGAATTAAATTACGCAACACTTGAATTTTAAGAAAATGGTTTCTGAAAACAATTGCACTTGATATGTATATATATAAATCATGGAATGATTTATATAATAAGGATTTAATTATTTATAGGCTAAATAATTAATTAAGTCATGTTTCATTTTATAAAATTGGTTTTATAAAATAAAGTATACATGACAAATAATATGGAATTTTATATATTTGGTTTTATAAATAATACATACATAATTTATAAAATGCAAGTTAATGAAATTTATTTTATAAAATCTAATTTTATAAAAAAAGTTTATAAAATATGCATGCTTATCAATTAGTTCAAGTATTATTTTATAAAGAAAGAGGGGAGTGGCCTAGGAGTTGTAAGTAGGTATGCTAATGACTCCAACACATGGTCATACTTTCCCAATTCCATATAGAAGTATCTTGACTCTTTGAGATACACAACACATGCAATTATACTTGAAAAAACTGCACAAAACACTCTATTTTTTGCTGCTGTATTACGTGGGTTTAGAGAGGAAGAAAGGGTTCTTCATTTGATTTTTACAAACTCTATTCAAGTGTTAATAAATCCTAACCAAAGTACAAGGTGTTGGTGTAAAATTTGGGGTATAACTACTTGAGGTTTCATCCATTTGAGGCACTATTCATCATCATCTACTTGCTCATCTAAAACAGCCCTCAAACTAGTTTGAGGAGGTATAACTCTTACTTCCTTGATGTTATATGTAATCATATGTTCATTACTTGATATTTACACGGAATTCAATTTAAATGGTTAAACATATAAACTTGTTTTCTTAATAATTATGCTTCCGCTTTCTTTACTATCATAAAATGGATTTGTAATTATGTTGACATTATAAACATGTTGTTATGTTGAATTCCATCAAATATTTTGTACAAAAGAATTTTATTACAGTCCTTATGAAAATATACATGTATGTATATTTTCTTCAGATGTAGTATAGATTTAATGAGTTAGTATTAAATTAAACTCATTTGATTTACGGTTGAAATTTGAATTGAATAATCCCTAAAACTTTAGAAATTACATAACTTTTACGAAGTATTTCTTCAATGATATTGAAATTATGAATCAATACTTCGTTATTTGTTGATGCATGATGTTGGTGTTCGTGGAATTCTTGTGAACTTCGCAAAGTATGAATGATGTTATCTGAAAAGTTTCGAGTACATCGATGATGAAAGTGTAAAATCAAACCTATATTTGAATAATACACTTGATTTATTATGAAATGGAATTCATTGAATTGAAACAGAGATCGTAGTTAATGATGGTTAAATTGTTAAGGAAGGATGTACATCATAGCATATTAGTAATATGAATTTAATCGAGTAATATCTACCCTTATTTAATTCATACATAATAGCTTAGTACGAAAAGATTTATTTTGATCTCAAAATTCATATGTATATAAAATAAATAAAATATACATATAATTTCTTTAGAGGGAATGAGTTAATATTTCATAACTCAATGATACAATATACTCCGTTGTTGATCTGTAATGATGTCCACGGTGATTCTTGAACTGGTGAAGCTTGTGATATTATAGATGCTGTTGGTACTGACGGTACTGGTGATGTTGACGATACTGTTGATGCTGTTGGTAAAACGTCTAGCTTGTAAATTGTGCACCATTCCAGTCAGGGTTTCTACTCTACTGTCTCTGTTCACTTATCTGATTTGTAATCGATATCAGAATAATCTCTAAGATTTTGGAGATTACATAATTGCCGCAAAATCTTTCTTCAATGAAGTTATGAATCACTACCTCATCGTTTATTGTTGTTGGTATTCCTTAGTATCTACAAGGCGTATGTCATCGATGTTCGTGGGAGAGTTTATGATGTTGAAGCATGGAATGTGGATGTTGTTGATGATGGTAATGGTTCTGTAGACGTTGATGATGGTGGTACTGTTGATGCCGGTATTGCTGCTGGTGCTTGTAACCTTTGCACCATATTCTCCAAAGCCACTACTCGAGCGTGAAGCTCGTTGGTTTCTTCTACTATACCAGGATGATTGGCGGTTCAGACGAGTGGATGAATAAGATCTAGAATCTGGGATAGTTTATAATCCTGACGGGATACTCTGGAAATGAGAGAGAAAATGGTGTCTCGAACAGGTTCACCGGTAAGTGCTTCAGGTTCTTCGCCAAGAGGGCAATGTGGTGGATGGAAGGGATCACCTTCTTCTTGTCTCCAATGATTGAGGAGGCTACGAACCCATCCCCAATTCATCCAGAATAGATGATGACTGATTGGTTGATCCATTCCGGTCACACTGCTTTCGGAGCTCGAGTGAAACTCCATATCAGAATTCGAGGGACTTGAACTAGTGACGAATTCCATTTCAGACGATTGAATAAAGGATTTTTCGATATGAAATGATTTTTGACTATCGGTTGGTGTTCTAATTACATAGAATATCTATCTATATATATATATATATATATATATATATATATATATATATATATATATATATATATATATATATAGAACAAAAGATTTCGTAGATTACGGAGGAATTTACGGAATATGCCAGGCAAAGTTTACAGTAACAGTAACAGATACGCTAAGATATGAATTAGCAGATAAGCTAAGATATGAATTTTGTCTATACACTATTCATGTAATCAATGCAATAAGATGTGTCTAGACTAAGAATGATAAGCAGATAATTTCTGATAAGAAATGATAAGCAAAAACTTTTGAGATGCAACTAAGGTCGAAGTCCAGACTCACTAATGCATCCTAACAACTATCAGTTAGACATACTAATGCAGACCTGGTTCGCTAAGACCACCGCTCTGATACCACATGTAAAAACCCGTCCTAATCCATAAGAACGAATACAATAGCATATGATTACATTGCGAGGTATTTGACCTCTATATGATACATTTTACAAACATTGCATTCGTTTTAAAAGACAAACTTTCATTACATCGAAAGTTGACAGGCATGCATACCATTTCATAATATCCAACTATAAATGATCTAATCTGTCATTTACTTAATCATAATCTTTACTGAACTCAATGACTTGAATGCAACGTCTTTTGAAATATGCCATGAATGACTCCAAATAATATCTTTAAATTGAGCAAATGCACAGCGGAAGATTTCTTTCAATCCTGAGAATAAACATGCTTTAAAGTGTCAACCAAAAGGTTGGTGAGTTCATTAGTTTATCATAATCGATCATTTCCATAATTTTAATAGACCACAAGATTTTCATATTTATAAACAGAACCTCTCGTCTGCATAAAGATAAAATCATTCATATGGTGAACACCTGGTAACCGACATTAACTTTAATGCATAGAATATCCCCAAACAGAACCTCTCGTCTGTATAATATAAACCTCGAAGTACTAAAGCCATCCATAAACTGAATGGGGGTTGTTAGGCCCAATAGATCTATATTTAGGATTCGCGTCAATTAGGAACAGAACCTCTCGTCTATTTCCTAATTCTTAGGTTACCAAGCTAAAAGAGGTGATATTCGATTTAATAATCCAGCCATAGAATCTAGTTTTAAGTACTTGTGTCTATTTCGTCAAACATTTATAAAAGCAGCGCATGTATTCTCAGTCCCAAAATATATATTGCAAAAGAATTTAAAAAGGGAGCAAATGAAACTCACAATATTGTATTTCATAGTAATTAAGCATATGATGGCATTGAACAAGTGCAAGGTTGGCCTCGGATTCACGAACCTCAAAGAAGTAGCTCTAAAAAAAATGCCCAAGTCCGGGTTTGAACCCGCTATGTAGTGACCCGAACTTTTCCATGTTTATATATATTAATTTAGATTGATATTTACATGATTAAATGTTTCCAACATGTTAAGCAATCAAACTTGTTAAGACTTGATTAATTGAAATATGTTTCATATAGACAATTGACCACCCAAGTTGACCGGTGATTCACGAACGTTAAAACTTGTAAAAACTATATGATGATATATATATGAATATATATATATATATAGTTAACATGATACTATGATAAGTAAACATATCATTAAGTATATTAACAATGAACTACATATGTAAAAACAAGACTACTAACTTAATGATTTTTAAACGAGACATATATGTAACGATTATCGTTGTAAAGACATTTAATGTATATATATCATATTAAGAGATATTCATACATGATAATATCATGATAATATAATAATTTAAAATCTCATTTGATATTATAAACATTGGGTTAACAATATTTAACAAGATCGTTAACCTAAAGGTTTCAAAACAACACTTACATGTAACGACTAACGATGACTTAACGACTCAGTTAAAATGTATATACATGTAGTGTTTTAATATGTATTTATACACTTTTGAAAGACTTCAATACACTTATCAAAATACTTCTACTTAACAAAAATGCTTACAATTACATCCTCGTTCAGTTTCATCAACAATTCTACTCGTATGCACCCGTATTCGTACTCGTACAATACACAGCTTTTAGATGTATGTACTATTGGTATATACACTCCAATGATCAGCTCTTAGCAGCACATGTGAGTCACCTAACACGTGTGGGAACCATCATTTGGCAACTAGCATGAAATATCTCATAAAATTACAAAAATATGAGTAATCATTCATGACTTATTTACATGAAAACAAAATTACATATCCTTTATATCTAATCCATACACCAACGACCAAAAACACCTACAAACACTTTCATTCTTCAATTTTCTTCATCTAATTGATCTCTCTCAAGTTCTATCTTCAAGTTCTAAGTGTTCTTCATAAATTCTACAAGTTCTAGTTACATAAAATCAAGAATACTTTCAAGTTTGCTAGCTCACTTCCAATCTTGTAAGGTGATCATCCAACCTCAAGAAATCTTTGTTTCTTACAGTAGGTTATCATTCTAATACAAGGTAATAATCATATTCAAACTTTGGTTCAATTTCTATAACTATAACAATCTTATTTCAAGTGATGATCTTACTTGAACTTGTTTTCGTGTCATGATTCTGCTTCAAGAACTTCGAGCCATCCAAGGATCCGTTGAAGCTAGATCCATTTTTCTCTTTTCCAGTAGGTTTATCCAAGGAACTTAAGGTAGTAATGATGTTCATAACATCATTCGATTCATACATATAAATCTATCTTATTCGAAGGTTTAAACTTGTAATCACTAGAACATAGTTTAGTTAATTCTAAACTTGTTCGCAAACAAAAGTTAATCATTCTAACTTGACTTTTAAAATCAACTAAACGCATGTTCTATATCTATATGATATGCTAACTTAATGATTTAAAACCTGGAAACACGAAAAACACCGTAAAATCGGATTTACGCCGTCGTAGTAACACCGCGGGCTGTTTTGGGTTAGTTAATTAAAAACTATGATAAATTTTGATTTAAAAGTTGTTATTCTGAGAAAATGATTTTTATTATGAACATGAAACTATATCCAAAAATTATGGTTAAACTCAAAGTGGAAGTATGTTTTCTAAAATGGTCATCTAGACGTCGTTCTTTCGACTGAAATGACTACCTTTACAAAAACGACTTGTAACTTATTTTTCCGACTATAAACCTATAATTTTTCTGTTTAGATTCATAAAATAGAGTTCAATATGAAACCATAGCAATTTGATTCACTCAAAACGGATTTAAAATGAAGAAGTTATGGGTAAAACAAGATTGGATAATTTTTCTCATTTTAGCTACGTGAAAATTGGTAACAAATCTATTCCAACCATAACTTAATCAACTTGTATTGTATATTATGTAATCTTGAGATACCATAGACACGTATACAATGTTTCGACCGATCATGTCGACACATCTATATATATTTCGGAACAACCATAGACACTCTATATGTGAATGTTGGAGTTAGCTATACAGGGTTGAGGTTGATTCCAAAATATATATAGTTTGAGTTGTGATCAATACTGAGATACGTATACACTGGGTCGTGGATTGATTCAAGATAATATTTATCGATTTATTTCTGTACATCTAACTGTGGACAACTAGTTGTAGGTTACTAACGAGGACAGCTGACTTAATAAACTTAAAACATCAAAATATATTAAAAGTGTTGTAAATATATTTTGAACATACTTTGATATATATATGTATATATTGTTATAGGTTCGTGAATCAACCAGTTGCCAAGTCTTACTTCCCGACGAAGTAAAAATCTGTGAAAGTGAGTTTCATTTGCTCCCTTTTCACTCTTTACATTTTTGGGCTGAGAATACATGCAAATGCTTTATTAACTATTTTACAATATTTATATGCGTGAGTTTCATTTGCCTTTTTACCCTTTATATTTTTGGGCTGAGAATACATGCGCAATTTTTATAAATGTTTTACGAAATAGACACAAGTAATCGAAACTACATTATATGGTTGAATTATCGAAATCGAATATGCCCCTTTTTATTAAGTCTGATAATCTAAGAATTAGGGAACAGACACCCTAATTGACGCGAACTCTAAAGGTAGATCTATTGGGCCTAACAAACCCCATCCAAAGTACCGGATGCTTTAGTACTTCGAAATTTATATCATATCCGAAGGGTGTCCCGGAATGATGGGGATATTCTTAAATATGCATCTTGTTAATGTCGGTTACCAGGTGTTCACCATATGAATGATTTTTATCTCTATGTATGGGATGTGTATTGAAATATGAAATCTTGTGGTCTATTGTTACGATTTGATATATATAGGTTAAACCTATAACTCACCAACATTTTTGTTGACGTTTAAAGCATGTTTATTCTCAGGTGAATACTAAGAGCTTCCGCTGTTGCATACTAAAATAAGGACAAGATTTGGAGTCTATGTTTGTATGATATTGTGTAAAAACTGCATTCAAGAAACTGATTTCGATGTAACATATTTGTATTGTAAACCATTATGTAATGGTCATGTGTAAACAGGATATTTTAGATTATCATTATTTGATAATCTACATAAAGCTTTTTAAACCTTTATTTATGAAATAAAGGTTATGGTTTGTTTTAAAATGAATGCAGTCTTTGAAAAACGTCTCATATAGAGGTCAAAACCTCGCAACGAAATCAATTAATATGGAACGTTTTTAATCAATAAGAACGGGACATTTCAGTTGGTATCCGAGCGTTGGTCTTAGAGAACCAGAATTTTGCATTAGTGTGTCTTATCGAGTTTGTTAGGATGCATTAGTGAGTCTGGACTTCGACCGTGTTTACTTGAAAAATGATTGCTTAACAAATTTTGTTGGAAACTATATATTTTTAACATGTGAATATTATGTGATATATTAATCTCTTAACGCGTTTGATATTATGTGATAGATGTCTACCTCTAGAACAAGTCCCATTGACTCACCTAATAACAATGAAGAGTCAAATGTAAATTAGAATGATTCGTGGACTAATTCACAAGTTCCCGAAGAGGAACCGGAAGAAGAGTCGGAACCGGAAGAAGAGTCGGAACCGGAAGAAGAATTGGAACCGGATGAAGAAATAGAACCGGTGGGGGAAATAATAAAACGGTTAAGTAAAAGAAAATCCTCAACCAACCGACCAAGGTTAATTATGGTCAATGGTGTTTCCGCCAAGGAAGCAAAATATTGGGAGGATTACCAATTCTTCGATGAATCGGATTCCGACGAGAATTCCGATGATGTTATAGAAATTACCCCAACTGAATTTAAAAAGGTAAAAGAAAATAATAAGGGAAAGGGCATAAAAATAGATAAATCTAATTCCAACCCCGATGAACTTTATATGTATCGTCAACCCCCGAAGTCCTTAATTTGTAACAATGACCCGGGAACCTCTAAACCACCAGGTTTTTCTAAACCAATGTGGAAAACGACGGCTCGTATTAGGGGAACATCATATATCCCTAGAAACTTGGAAAAACGAACCAAAACCGAAGAAGAAGAAACAAGCGAGTCGGAATAAGATAGTTGTATTCGTGTGGTGTAATATATGTAATATATTGTGCTTATGCTTTATGATATATGTAAAAATTGCTTGTATTAATAAGTATTTTTTTTTTATGAATCTAACTCTTGTCTATTTTACAGTATAAAAACACAAAATGGATAGACAACCCAATATTTTAAGAGACCTACCCGGAGACATGATTGATGAAATCTTGTCTAGAGTCGATCAGAATTCTTCGGTACAACTATTTAAGGCGAGATCAGTTTGTAAGACATTCGAAGAACATTCCAAGAATGCCTTGGTTTATAAGAGACTTTCGTTTGAAAGATGGGGGATATCACATTGGGAAACCCATAAGTTACGATATGTTTACTTTGACGCACATATTGCGGGGAACCCAAATGCTATTTTACGCAACGGGTTAAGAAAATATTTTGACTCAATGTATCCGAATATAGGACTTCATGATTTAGAAAAAGCGGCTAACATGCAACATAAAGAAGCATGTTATGCTTACGGGTTAGTAATGTTCGCTTCTCACCAAAGTGAGAACAAGAAGATCGGGCTACAACTATTAAACAAAACATTTCCACAAGTAACGGAGTCAGTAGTTGGGGTGAGAAACAAGGTTTTTAGATTGTTACGGGACTGTTGGACATTACGTAACCCTCGTCCCTTTGACGACGTTACAACACGCTGTCTTATCAACGGCCATAACGGTTATGTTCCACAAGACCAAGGATGGGAAGTAGTCCTAGTAAAACCAGAATGCATGACTTGTTTCTGGACGTATGAATTACGTGTCTTTATTGCCTTTGCTGAACGACTTGTGTACTAGCTAGAATTATCTTCACAACCATCTTGTATCAAATTTATTGTGTGCTATATTTCATGCTATATGTAAAATAAGCGTTATTGTAAGTTTGTAAAATATTGTGTAAAAGTTTGAACGCGAAATATTATTATAATCAGTTTTTCATATAGAATTGTAGTAGTTGAATTGTATATTAGCTACTAAGTATGAACTTAACGGGTAGGTACTACCCGAATTTAAACTTATAAAACGCTAATATGAAGAAAAAGCTTTTATAAATGAGTTCATATTATGCTACGAAATACTATTAACTACTCTTAATATTCTGTATGATTAACTTGTTCCATTTGACTATTTTGAAGGAAATGGCACCGACTACTCGACACACCGTGAATATGAATGAAGAGGAATTTCGTACTTTTCTAGCTTCAAACATAGCCGCAGTACAGGCTGCGCTACATACCAACAATAACCTTGGATCTAGCAGTACAGGAAATCGTGTAGGATGCACCTACAAAGAATTCACTGCCTGCAAACCTTTGGAATTTGATGGAACCGAAGGACCGATCGAATTGAAACGGTTGACAGAGAAGGTCGAATCGGTGTTTGCCATAAGTAAGTGTACTGAAGAGGACAAAGTGAAGTACGCTACGCATACCTTCACAGGTTCTGCATTAACATGGTGGAATACCTATCTAGAGCAAGTGGGACAAGACGATGCGTACGCACTACCCTGGTCAGAATTCAAGCACTTGATGAACGAGAAATACCGTCCCAGAACCGAGGTCAATAAGCTCAAGACAGAACTTAGAGGGTTACAAACCCAAGGATTTGATATTACCACGTACAAAAGACGATTCACAAAATTGTGCCTATTGTGTCCGGGAGCATTCGAAGATGAGGAAGAGAAGATCGACGCATTTGTGAAAGGATTACCGGAAAGAATCCAAGAAGATATAAGTTCACACGAGCCCACCTCCATACAACAGGCATGTAGAATGGCTCACAAACTAGTAAACCAGATTGAAGAAAGAATTAAAGAACAGACTGCTGAAGAGGCCAATGTGAAGCAAGTCAAAAGAAAGTGGGAGGAAAACGGTGATAAGAATCACCAATACAACAACAACAGCAATTACAACAATAATCGCAACAATTATCCCAACAATCACAACATCAATCGCAACTACAACAAATGGCCCAACAACAACAACAACAACAACAACAACAACAACAACAACAACAACAACAACAACAACATCAACTACAACAATCATCCCAACAACAATAATAACCGCAACAACAACAACAATCAGAAGCAGCTATGCCAAAGGTGTGAAAAGTATCACTCGGGGTTCTGCACCAAATTTTGCAACAAGTGTAAAAGAAATGGTCATAGCGCGGCGAAGTGTGAGGTCTACGGACCAGGGGTTAATAGAACGAAAGGAACAAATGGTGTCGGAACGAGTAATGGCGGAGCAAGTAGTGTCGGAGCAAGTTATGCCAATGTAGTTTGTTATAAATGTGGAAAACCGGGCCACATTATTAGAAATTGCCCGAACCAGGAGAACACGAATGGACAAGGCCGCGGAAGAGTTTTCAATATTAATGCGGCAGAGGCACAAGAAGACCCGGAGCTTGTTACGGGTACGTTTCTTATTGACAATAAATCTGCTTAAGTTTTATTTGATTCGGGTGCGGATAGAAGCTATATGAGTAGAGATTTTTGTGCTAAATTAAGTTGTCCATTGACGCCTTTGGATAGTAAATTTTTACTCGAATTAGCAAATGGTAAATTAATTTCAGCAGATAATATATGTCGGAATCGAGAAATTAAACTGGTTAGCGAAACATTTAAGATTGATTTGATACCAGTAGATTTAGGGAGTTTTGATGTGATAATCGGTATGGACTGGTTGAAAGAAGTGAAAGCAGAGATCGTTTGTTACAAAAATGCAATTCGCATTATACGAGAAAAAGGAAAACCCTTAATGGTGTACGGAGAAAAGGGCAACACGAAGCTACATCTTATTAGTAATTTGAAGGCACAAAAACTAATAAGAAAAGGTTGCTATGCTGTTGTAGCATCAATGATGTTCCCATTGCAAAAGAATTTCCCGATGTATTTCCGAAAGAATTACCGAGATTACCCCCACATCGATCCGTTGAATTTCAAATAGATCTTGTACCAGGAGCTGCACCAATAGATCATGCTCCTTACAGACTCGCACCCAGCGAGATGAAAGAACTGCAAAGCCAATTACAAGAACTTTTAGAGCGTGGTTTCATTTTACCAAGCACATAACCGTGGGGAGCTCCTGTTTTGTTTGTCAAGAAGAAAGATGGTACATTCAGGTTGTGTATCGACTACCGAGAGTTGAACAAACTTACCATCAAGAATCGCTACCCACTACTGAGAATCGACGACTTATTTGATCAACTACAAGGCTCGTCTGTTTATTCAAAGATTGACTTACGTTCCGGGTATCATCAAATGCGGGTGAAGGAAGATGATATTTCAAAGACTACTTTCAGAACACGTTACGATCATTACGAGTTTATTGTCATGCCGTTTGGTTTAACTAATGCACCAGCTGTGTTCATGGACCTTATGAACCGAGTGTGTGGACCATACCTTGACAAGTTTGTCATTGTTTTCATTGATGACATACTTATTTACTCAAAGAATGACCAAGAACATGGTGAACATTTGAGAAAGGTGTTAGAAGTATTGAGGAAGGAAGAATTGTACGCTAAATTTTCAAAGTGTGCATTTTGGTTGGAAGAAGTTCAATTCCTCGGTCACATAGTGAACAAAAAAGGTATTAAGGTGGATCCGACAAAGATAGAAACTGTTGAAAAGTGAGAAACCCCAAAAACTCCGAAACACATACGCCAGTTTTTAGGACTAGCTGGTTACTACAGAAGGTTCATCCAAGACTTTTCCAGAATAGCAAAACCCTTGACTGCATTAACGCATAAAGGGAAGAAATTCGAATGGAATGATGAACAAGAGAAAGCGTTTCAGTTATTGAAGAAAAAGCTAACTACGGCACCTATATTGTCATTGCCTGAAGGGAATGATGATTTTGTGATTTATTGTGACGCATCAAAGCAAGGTCTCGGTTGTGTATTAATGCAACGAACGAAGGTGATTGCTTATGCGTCTAGACAATTGAAGATTCACGAACAAAATTATACGACGCACAATTTGGAATTAGGCGCGGTTGTTTTTGCATTAAAGACTTGGAGGCACTACTTATATGGGGTCAAAAGTATTATATATACCGACCACAAAAGTCTTCAACACATATTTAATCAGAAACAACTGAATATGAGGCAACGTAGGTGGATTGAATTGTTGAATGATTACGACTTTGAGATTCGTTACCACCCGGGGAAGGCAAATGTGGTAGTCGATGCCTTGAGCAGGAAGGACAGAGAACCCATTCGAGTAAAATCTATGAATATAATGATTCATAATAACCTTACTACTCAAATAAACGAGGCGCAACAAGGAGTTTTAAAAGAGGGAAATTTAAAGGATGAAATACCCAAAGGATCGGAGAAGCATCTTAATATTCAGGAAGACAAAACCCGGTATAGGGCTGAAAGGATTTGGGTACCAAAATTTGGAGATATGAGAGAAATGGTACTTAGAGAAGCTCATAAAACCAGATACTCAATACATCCTGGAACGGAGAAGATGTACAAGGATCTCAAGAAACATTTTTGGTGGCCGGGTATGAAAGCCGATGTTGCTAAATACGTAGGAGAATGTTTGACGTGTTCTAAGGTCAAAGCTGAGCATCAGAAACCATCAGGTCTACTTCAACAACCCAAAATCTCGGAATGGAAATGGGAAAACATTACCATGGATTTCATCACTAAATTGCCAAGGACTGCAAGTGGTTTTGATACTATTTGGGTAATAGTTGATCGTCTCACCAAATCAGCACACTTCCTGCCAATAAGAGAAGATGACAAGATGGAGAAGTTAGCACGACTGTATTTGAAGGAAGTCGTCTCCAGACATGGAATACCAATCTCTATTATCTCTGATAGGGATGGCAGATTTATTTCAAGATTCTGATAGACATTACAGCAAGCATTAGGAACTCGTCTAGACATGAGTACTGCCTATCATTCACAAACTGATGGGCAGAGCGAAAGGACGATACAAATGCTTGAAGACATGCTACGAGCATGTGTTATTGATTTCGGAAACAGTTGGGATCGACATCTACCGTTAGCAGAATTTTCCTACAACAACAGCTACCATTCAAGCATTGAGATGGCGCCATTTGAAGCACTTTATGGTAGAAAGTGCAAGTCTCCGATTTGTTGGAGTGAAGTGGGGGATAGACAGATTACGGGTCCGAAGATTATACAAGAAACTACCGAGAAGATCATCCAAATTCAACAACGGTTGAAAACCGCCCAAAGTCGACAAAAGAGCTACGCTGACATTAAAAGAAAAGATATAGAATTTGAAATTGGAGAGATGGTCATGCTTAAAGTTGCACCTTGGAAAGGCGTTGTTCGATTTAGTAATCGAGGGAAATTAAATCCAAGGTATATTGGACCATTCAAGATTATTGATCGTGTCGGACCAGTAGCTTACCGACTTGAGTTACCTCAACAACTCGCGGCTGTACATAACAATTTCCACGTCTCGAATTTGAAGAAATGTTTTGCTAAAGAAGATCTCACTATTCCGTTAGATGAAATCCAAATAAACGAAAAACTCCAATTCATCGAAGAACCCGTCGAAATAATGGATCGTGAGGTTAAAAGACTTAAGCAAAACAAGATACCAATTGTTAAGGTTCGATGGAATGCTCGTAGAGGACCCGAGTTCACCTGGGAGCGTGAAGATCAGATGAAGAAGAAATACCCGCATCTATTTCCAGAAGATTCGTCAACACCTTCAACAGCTTAAAATTTCGGGACGAAATTTATTTAACGGGTAGGTACTGCAGTGACCCGAACTTTTCTATGTTTATATATATTAATTGAGATTGATATTTACATGATTAAATGTTTCCAACATGTTAAGCAATCAAACTTGTTAAGACTTGATTAATTGAAATATGTTTCATATAGACAATTGACCACCCAAGTTGACCGGTGATTCACGAACGTTAAAACTTGTAAAAACTATATGATGACATATATATGGATATATATATATATAGTTAACATGATACTATTATAAGTAAACATATCATTAAGTATATTAACAATGAACTACATATGTAAAAACAAGACTACTAACTTAATGATTTTTAAACGAGACATATATGTAACGATTATCGTTGTAAAGACATTTAATGTATATATATCATATTAAGAGATATTCATACATGATAATATCATGATAATATAATAATTTAAAATCTCATTTGATATTATAAACATTGGGTTAACAATATTTAACAAGATCGTTAACCTAAAGGTTTCAAAACAACACTTACATGTAACGACTAACGATGACTTAACGACTCAGTTAAAATGTATATACATGTAGTGTTTTAATATGTATTTATACACTTTTGAAAGACTTCAATACACTTATCAAAATACTTCTACTTAACAAAAATGCTTACAATTACATCCTCGTTCAGTTTCATCAACAATTCTACTCGTATGCACCCGTATTCGTACTCGTACAATACACAGCTATTAGATGTATGTACTATTGGTATATACACTCCAATGATCAGCTCTTAGCAGCACATGTGAGTCACCTAACACGTATGGGAACCATCATTTGGCAACTAGCATGAAATATCTCATAAAATTACAAAAATATGAGTAATCATTCATGACTTATTTACATGAAAACAAAATTACATATCCTTTATATCTAATCCATACACAAACGACCAAAAACACCTACAAACACTTTCATTCTTTAATTTTCTTCATCTAATTGATCTCTCTCAAGTTCTATCTTCAAGTTCTAAGTGTTCTTCATAAATTCTACAAGTTCTAGTTGCATAAAATCAAGAATACTTTCAAGTTTGCTAGCTCACTTCCAATCTTGTAAGGTGATCATCCAACCTCAAGAAATCTTTGTTTCTTACAGTAGGTTATCATTCTAATACAAGGTAATAATCATATTCAAACTTTGGTTTAATTTCTATAACTATAACAATCTTATTTCAAGTGATGATCTTACTTGAACTTGTTTTCGTGTCATGATTCTGCTTCAAGAACTTCGAGCCATCCAAGGATCCGTTGAAGCTAGATCTATTTTTCTATTTTCCAGTAGGTTTATCCAAGGAACTTAAGGTAGTAATGATGTTCATAACATCATTCGATTCATACATATAAAGCTATCTTATTCGAAGGTTTAAACTTGTAATCACTAGAACATAGTTTAGTTAATTCTAAACTTGTTCGCAAACAAAAGTTAATCCTTCTAACTTGACTTTTAAAATCAACTAAACACATGTTCTATATCTATATGATATGCTAACTTAATGATTTAAAACCTGGAAACACGAAAAACACCGTAAAATCGGATTTACGCCGTCGTAGTAACACCGCGGGCTGTTTTGGGTTAGTTAATTAAAAACTATGATAAATTTTGATTTAAAAGTTGTTATTCTGAGAAAATGATTTTTATTATGAACATGAAACTATATCCAAAAATTATGGTTAAACTCAAAGTGGAAGTATGTTTTCTAAAATGGTCATCTAGACGTCGTTCTTTCGACTGAAATGACTACCTTTACAAAAACGACTTGTAACTTATTTTTTCCGACTATAAACCTATAATTTTTCTGTTTAGATTCATAAAATAGAGTTCAATATGAAACCATAGCAATTTGATTCACTCAAAACAGATTTAAAATGAAGAAGTTATGGGTAAAACAAGATTGGATAATTTTTCTCATTTTAGCTACGTGAAAATTGGTAACAAATCTATTCCAACCATAACTTAATCAACTTGTATTGTATATTATGTAATCTTGAGATACCATAGACACGTATACAATGTTTCGACCTATCATGTCGACACATCTATATATATTTCGGAACAACCATAGACACTCTATATGTGAATGTTGGAGTTAGCTATACAGGGTGGAGGTTGATTCAAAAATATATATAGTTTGAGTTGTGATCAATACTGAGATACGTATACGCTGGGTCATGGATTGATTCAAGATAATATTTATCAATTTATTTCTGTACATCTAACTGTGGACAACTAGTTGTAGGTTACTAACGAGGACAGCTGACTTAATAAACTTAAAACATCAAAATATATTAAAAGTGTTGTAAATATATTTTGAACATACTTTGATATATATGTATATATTGTTATAGGTTCGTGAATCAACCAGTTGCCAAGTCTTACTTCCCGACGAAGTAAAAATCTGTGAAAGTGAGTTTCATTTGTTCCCTTTTCACTCTTTACATTTTTGGGCTGAGAATACATGCAAATGCTTTATTAACTGTTTTACAATATTTATATGCGTGAGTTTCATTTGCCTTTTTACCCTTTATATTTTTGGGCTGAGAATACATGCGCAATTTTTATAAATGTTTTACGAAATAGACACAAGTAATCGAAACTACATTATATGGTTGAATTATCGAAATCGAATATGCCCCTTTTTATTAAGTCTGGTAATCTAAGAATTAGGGAACATACACCCTAATTGACGCGAACTCTAAAGGTAGATCTATTGGGCCTAACAAACCCCATCCAAAGTACCGGATGCTTTAGTACTTCAAAATTTATATCATATCCGAAGGGTGTCCCGGAATGATGGGGATATTCTTAAATATGCATCTTGTTAATGTCGGTTACCAGGTGTTCACCATATGAATGATTTTTATCTCTATGTATGGGATGTGTATTGAAATATGAAATCTTGTGGTCTATTGTTACGATTTGATATATATAGGTTAAACCTATAACTCACCAACATTTTTGTTGACGTTTAAAGCATGTTTATTCTCAGGTGAGTACTAAGAGCTTCCGCTGTTGCATACTAAAATAAGGACAAGATTTGGAGTCTATGTTTGTATGATATTGTGTAAAAACTGCATTCAAGAAACTGATTTCGATGTAACATATTTGTATTGTAAATCATTATGTAATGGTCATGTGTAAACAGGATATTTTAGATTATCATTATTTGATAATCTACATAAAGCTTTTTAAACCTTTATTTATGAAATAAAGGTTATGGTTTATTTTAAAATGAATGCAGTCTTTGAAAAACGTCTCATATGGAGGTCAAAACCTCGCAACGAAATCAATTAATATGGAACGTTTTTAATCAATAAGAACGGGACATTTCACGCTATCTCCCGCTAACCCAATAATACTCCAAGACCACTCCTCCATTTTTGTTTTTCTGATTAAACTCATAACCCATATGTATTTATCCCAATTATAAATTGGTTTTCATTTTCTTCTTCTTCTTAACAACTAAGTCGATTTCATCAACCTTTTAACATACAATATCATCATTGACATAATATTCTAATTATCATCATTTTCGTTTTCCATCTCCATCATCAATTTTTATTATCATATTCGTTACCGTATCATCCTCAAACCGTTATCATAACCATCTATCATTATTCTAATTACCATCTCTCATTATCATCAACACCTCATATAAATATAGAAACAGATCGAATTAGCACCAGTAGGAAAACGTACGCATACTCAACCTTTTCTCGATTGGCCTGCTATGCTGTTGGGCTTATTTTACTAGGAAACAAGTTGGGCCGACTAGAAATTATGGCAGCCTATACGATTACTTTAACAGCCCATTTGTTTTAGTAATCCAAAAATTGATTAGCCCAACTACTAGATAGGCCCAAGAAAACATTTAACCTAATCTAATACTGATTATTTATTCCGATATTTGTGGGGTTTGTGATATGGTTCGACAAAAGCAGGAGGGATACCCACAGGTTTAACAGTGAACGGAACCCATCATCTTTATTCAAAATCACTCATCATCATTAGTCACTAATCTTCTTCTTCAATGATTTATACACAGAAACAGAAACAAATTAGCTGCAACAATAATCGCGATACAGTGAAGGTTAGGTGGCATTCGATTGAAATAGAAAAATAGAAGTGTTATGGTTATAGTTCAAAAAGAGAAAGGACAAGATGGTGTGCTCGAGCATGTTAGATATAGCAATAGTTCATGGCCAAAACAACATTATAACAGCTGAAAAATGGGTTTACAGGTGGTTGTATCTTGGCGGTTGTAACGGTGGTGAGGTAATGGTTTTTACGGGTGGCAGTGGAGTGGTGTTAAGGTGGTGCTTGATTACGGTGGCTAAAGGTGGTAATAATTTGGACGGTCTAGTGGTGATAGATTAAGGTGGACTAGGGTGATTGATCATTGGCGTTTGGAAGCTTCACAAAAGAAAACAAAAATAGTTTGCAGAGTATATATATATATATATATATATATATATATATATATATATATATATATATATATATATATATATATATATATATATATATATATATATATATATAAAGTGTGATGTTTAAGAGATGGTGATTCAAGTGAAAAATTAATGGTGGAGATCGATTTTGGTGGTGTTTTTGTGATCGTACAGTAAATAGAAAAGAAGAAGAAATAATAGATAAGGGGGTTTCATGGTGGTTTTGCCTACTTGTTTTTAATCGAACCATAACCGAAAACATAACTAATTTATGATGGTCTGATGGTTTTGTCGAGCAACAAACCAGGGACATCAACGAGTAATAGCTGCAATTTCGCAGCTACAGCAGCAGGAAGATAAGTCTCTTGATAGGTTTAATGAAGGTGATGATATTCGGTTGATGTAATAACCAAAATAGATGCATCAACAGTAACATCGAGCAGGAAACAAAACTGGTTTTCGGTTGCCGATGGTGAGAAGCATAATGAAAATAATATTGAGGTGTAAAAGTTATCTTTCATTCACTGATAAGTGATTGCATATATAGTACAGAGATGGGTTTTTGATATGTCTATTATATCTGTGTATAAGAAGAAAAATGGTACATAAGATTCAGTGGGAGACGAAGAAATTAGGATACAGTAATTCTCAAATCAAAAGTTATAAAAAGTATTAATTAAATATAATATGAAAATAAAACGTGTTATAAATTTAGCCGCCGCCTTTTACGGACTGGACTGTGTGCTCCGTTGTTAATTAGTGGCGAACAAAAGTTCTCAGAAAAATTCCAAATTTTAAATTAAGTATCTTTATTTATTTATGTCATTATGGTATAAAATTCGATCATTAATTTATTAAATAAAAATTACATCAACTGTCCCTCTCAATTATGGGTAAAATATAAAAAGTGTTAAAACTTAACAAATAGTTCCTAAATACATTTTTAATAAGTCTAAAATTTATAGAACTCATTTTCGTATCACCGTTTATTTTAAAATTATATAAGTTTGAATTTAACTTGCTTAATATCAATCGGAACATTAAACGAATATTACAATCATTTAATATTTATTTTTCATATACTTTATTTATATATAGAGATATATTTTAAATAATAATTATTATAATATCCTATTTTTTTATTTTATTAATTTTTAATAACAACCACATATAATACTTTAAATTATATTTCGAATTATTATTTATATATACATACACACATATCTATTTACAATTAATTGTTCGTGAATCGTCGAGAGTAGTCTAAGGGTAAATGAATATATGAACACAGTTCAAAGTTTTTGAGATTTCAATATTACAGACTTTGCTTATCGTGTCGGAAACATATAAAGATTAAGTTTAAATTTAGTCGGAAATTTCCGGGTTGTCACAATCATCATCATATGGAGATCAAGCTTTTTAGCTTCTTGATCTTGGTATATCTTGTAGATTCAAACTTTAGTTTGAATCCTTCAAGAACATGAAAGATTCAAGCTTTCTAGCTTTGAATCCTCATTTACTTGTTAGATCTAGCTTATGATTTCTTTATTTTATTATAAAGATCAAAACTTGTGTTTATGATCTTCATGTAATTTGAAGATTTAGTCTTTTGCTTTAAGGATCTTCAAGAACATTAAAGATCCAAGCTTTCTAGCTTAGGGTTTCATTATTTTGTTAAAGATCTTAGCTTTTTAGCTTATGGTCTCATTACTTTTACTAGATCGTAGATTTCTAGCTTATGGACTCATTAATCTTGTAAAGATCCAAGCTTTCTAGCTTAGGGGTTTTCTTAATACTTGAGATCTAAGTTATTAGTGTAGATCTCACTTACTTGGAACCTTTTTGTGATTTTTGTGATGATAAAGATCAAGTCTTCATCATCGCATATGATGAAGATGCATAAACTTGTGTAAAAAGGACAAAGGTTGAAGCTTTATTGGGTTTATGCAATAAAGAGGCAACCTTGATGTTCAAAACTTGTAGAATGATAGCTTTTACTCTTAGTTGTGTGTTGATGGTTGAAACTTGGTCAAAGTGATGCTAATACATCAAAGAGTTGTACACTTGAAGCTTACACGCATCAAGGATGAGAACCGTGATGAGCATCAAGAACCAAGAAACCCACCGGAGCACTTGTTTGCTGTTTTTCGGGGTCTGATATGACTCCTGGACTTCTGGAAAATTGATTTTCAGATATTTCATTTCTAGTAGATGACTTTTCATTTAGGCCTCGCCTAAATCCGATATACGGTTTAGGATTTATAGCCTTCCGAAAGTCACTACGCCTTTGTAAAGACGTGCTGAAAATTCTGACCTACTCGAACTTAAACCGTCGTCACGGTCAAACGAAGACAAGTTACATTCTGAAAATTGGATAGAGATTAGAGGACTCACATACGGAGCCTTGGCCACTGACCACGCGTCTTTTCGTTTTGTACATAGTTCATAGCTGCTGTCCGAAGTCAGCCTTTTGTTTCGATCTCTATTCTTGTTGAAAACTTACTTTATCTTTTACGAATGATGATGACGATGATGATGTTTAGGACTTTATTTACCTAATTTTAAACCTTTTGGGACAATATACTGACTTAGTGACCTTTGACTTAGGTTGACGACCTTTCGGACCGACTTACTACTTGCACACTTTTCCTATCGACTTTTACTGCTTATTCACTGTGAGTTATAGCTTCCCTTCTTACTTTACTATTTTTGGTACTGAGAATACATGCGATTTTTATGTTTTATATATTAGACACGAGTACTTAAACTTTATATATGTGTGGGTGATATAACGGCACAAACATTCCCCTTAGCACGGTAACGTTTAATCATTGGTTTTTGAACCGGTGAATGCGAATATTAGATATGGATCCATAGGGTTTGACATTCCTACTCGTGCTAGTCGCGCTAGCATTTAACGGGTGTTTGATACTTCAAGGACATGCGCACTCGCCAAGTGTACTTTTAGGGGGTATTAACATTACGTTAAGTTAGTTACCAGGTACCCACGGATAAGCATATACTTTTCATACTGTTTTGAATACGAAATCTCATGGTCTACATTACATTATTGAATACAAACTATAGCTCACCAACATTCGTGTTGACTTTAAGCCTGTATTTCTCAGGTTCTTAGACGTTGTTGCTTCCACTGTTAGACTTGCTGTCTTGGTGTTTTAGACTTGCTGTTACAGACTCGTTGCATTAGACTTCCGCTGCATTACTTAGAGATGTTTCAATCATGGAATTTTTATCTTGCATTCACAACTTATGTCATTTGAATAATGGCTTGTAACAACCTTTGTGTCACGTTATCTTTTGTAAAACGTTATCCTTTTTGAATAAAAACTTGTTTTAAAACAGCATGTAGTATTGTACCATGTAATGGACCTGTTGATGACGATTCGTACATGATGGTTTTGTACGGGGCGTCACAAACACTGTGTGCCATTGTCATTTATTTCAGATCGAGATGCTCGTTTCACTTCTAGACTTACAAAAAGCCTTGGAATCACGTGTAGACATGAGTACCGCGTATCATCTACAAACCGACGGACCAAGTAAACGTACGATTCAAACCTTGGAAAAACATATCACGAACTTGTATTGATTCCTCTTACAATGATAGTTATGATTCGAGTATTAACGCCACACCTTTTCAAAACTTTATATGGCCACAAATATCGTTCTCCTATTCGTTGGGCCGAAGTCGGTGACAAGCAAACCACCGAACTCGAACTCATTCATGAAATAACTGTTAAGATCGTTCAAATCTAAGAAAGGCTCAAGACAGCCCGTAATCTCCAATATGCCGATGTTATACGTACTCTCGAATTCCAAGTGGGTGGCTGCGTAATGTTAAAAGTCGCACCTTGAAAAGGTGTAATCCGTTTCGGGAAACGTAGAAAGCTAAATCCGCGATATTTTAATCCTTTTGAAATCTTGGAGCGTATTGGACCCGTTGCTTACCATTTCAAACTCACAACTCAATCGAATTCCGTTCATCCTACATTTCAGGTATTAAACTTAAAGAAGTGTCTTGGCGAACAAGAACTTGTTATTCCTTTCGATGAAGCTTACTATCGATGACAAACTCCACTTCATAGGAGAACCGTTTGAAATTATGGATCGTGAAACTAAACCTTAAAACAAAGTAAAATTCTGATTGTCGAAGTTCGTTGGAACGCCAAAAGAGGACCCGAGTTTACGTGAGAAAGACAAGATCAAATGGAAAGAAGTACCTTCACTTATTCATAGAATTGGCAATGCAAGGTCTCTAGGAAGAAACAACGACTACTACTTCCAACTAAATTTTGGGATAAAATTTCTTTTAAGGTGTAGGTAATGTAATAACCCGCCTTTTTTCGTTAATTTATTTTTAACGCCTGTCTTTTTTTTTTTAAAAAATAATGTCTTTCGTTACCTAGATTCTTATCCTCCATTGATTAGCATTTTAATATTCCCGTTATTTAATTATAACACCTCTCGTTTACTCTAGCGTATTTAAAATAATTCGTTCGGTTAATTCACGCACCCGCTTTTAAACTCGAGGGACTAAAGTTGCCAAGTGGGCAAACTAGTGACTAGGTCAACTAGTTAACCCAGTCTTCCCCACCATTCGTTCACCACCCACCTCCCCCACCTCTCTTTTCTCTCTAGTTCAAGAACACCCTTTTTGTCTCAATTCATTCATTCAATATCTAAATCCAAATCAAGAAGCTAGCATCAAAACAAATTGTACTTTTGTGATCCTTGCATCATCCTCTTCAATTTGGTACCAATTTCATAGCTTGGGGTAAGCTTTTCAAAATCTCTAAATTTCATAAATTAGACCTTTAAACTTAAAAGTGTGTTAGTTAGTGTCTATGGCTCGAGTCTAACATGAATATGTGATTTATTTGCTCGATCTCGTTATTTTGCATAAACTAGCATGAACTTGTAAAAGGGTTTGTTTAATCTTGAGTTTTGGGTGATTTAATATTGTTAAATGTTAAAGCTCATGTATTAAAAGTGTTACTAGCATCATTAGCTTCGTTTTGGTATGTAGGTTGACTTGGAAAAACTTCATTAACATAAATGTTAAATTCATGATTCTTGGTTAGGGTTTGATAGCTCTTAATATGAACTTTTGATGCATTGAATGCTACGAGACGTTATTTGTAAGTGGTTAGTTGTATTGTATGTTTGATTACCTTCAAAACAGCATGCTATATGTGTACGTTTAATTTCCGAATTGTTAGATGCAAATTATGAACTTTGAACATTTGATAATGAACATTCAGTGATCTTTCGATGTGGATTTAATTGTTGTAAATGCTAGTTTTGGTTGATTATATGTTCTTAGTTGTATCCCTCGTTAAAGTAGCTTTCCAACAATGTATGATATGTGTTTTAAGTGTTCTCGGGTCATATTTTGTGTTGTGGTGAAAATTGGTTCGAGACTTGAACATTTGAAATAGCTAGGAATCAGCTCAGGTGTATTGCCGCGGCGCGGCGCGGCGTTTGCCTGGAAAGTGGGATGTTCAATTTTCTTATTTCACGTTTAATTCTAACTATGCTACGCACCTCCAATTAACATTTAACTTGTTCTAACATGCTCATATATGATTATATAACTCAGAAAAATTGTCCGAGACCCGACCCGAACGTGTTGACTTTTTCGTTTACTTTGACTTGACCAATGTTGACTTTTATTCAAACTTAACCAATCCTTTGGTTAATTGTTATAACCTTTCTCTTATACTTGATTCTTGCATGAAACTTGACAACTTGATTCGCATGCTATATAATCGAGTCATAACAAGCCATAGGAGTAATTGAACACATTTCGCCCGATCTTGTTTCGTAACCGGTAATTGATACAACTTATTTGTTTAGGTCAACGCTAAGCAACTTTCATTGCACAACGTTTAATTACAAGTACTTTGGCATGCAACTACGGTGAGATCATAGTCCCATCTTTTCAACAACTTTTATACTTTTAAATCATGGGATGAGAAACATATACGGTTTATACTTTTATACTTTGAACACAAGTACGAAACAAACATTCCACGCACGAGTTAGAACAAAAATCCTCAAGTCCAATTATCATCAGTTACACTTGCAGGGTGTAAGTGTAAGCGTGAACTTATGTTGTGTGGCCATACGGGTTTGACGAACCCTCATTCGGACGGTTCGCTACCGTCGGCGGATGAAATATATTTTCGAGTATAGTGTAGGTTCTAACACTATGATTCAGAGGTACCATTCAGTTAAGCCTTGATAATTGGGTGCTCGGCAAACGTACAACAACTTTGGAATGCAAACGATTTGGATAATCAACTCATACAAAATCTTGTGGTTCAAAAACAACGTCTACAAATTCACCTATGATTTTATCAACGTTTTCGTTGACAGTTTTCTATATGTTTCTCAGGTTCATACTTGGCTACTTGATACATGCTTCTGCATACTTTGATTACTTACTTGGGGTCAAGCATACATGCATTCCTAAGTGATAGCACCTTTGGATTCAAACTAAATGTTTACATGCATGCGCTATTGATAGCATTCGGGACTTTCAACTTATATTATGTCGCAAGTTATTTCAATTATACTTTATAACTTTTGTAAACTTAAACTCGTTGTCGAACCGTCTGGTAACTTAAAACTTTGCAAGTCATATACGTTTCAAATGAATGCGACATAATTTTGGTCAAACGCGTCTCATTTAAGGACTATGACCACGTAACGGGACCTAAGTTGATAGCGCCGTCAATGGCGATTTTTTCGGGTCATCACAGTTGGTATCAGAGCGTTGGTTGTAGGGATCTAGGATGTGCATTAGTGTGCCTGACAGAGTCGTTAGGACGCATTAGTGAATCTAGACTACAACCGGATAGTTAACCATTGCATTCTGACTTGCATTTGCTATAGATAGCACTTACTTGACTACTTGTGCATTTATACTTGAATCTTTCTTAAGTGAACTTCTTAATGGTACCAAATTTTCATCATACGAACTCGTACTCTGCCACTTTCGGGTAAGACACGTAAACTTAAGATTCATACGCGTAAGGAGGATGACGACTTCATTAGTTACGCTACTTTAGGAACCTTGTCTCCCAGGTTGTGATTTACCTCCGTCCCAACTTACTATCCACGCTAGTTTAGGAACCTTGTCTCCCAGGTTTCGGATGTTTCGCTACCGTAGGCGGATGAAATATATTTTCGGGTATAGTGTAGGTTCTAACACTATGATTCAGATAGACCATTCAGTTAAGCATGGATAATTGGCTGCATGGCATACGTACAACAACTTTGGAATGCAAACGATTTGGATTATCAACTCATACAAAATCTTGTGGTTCAAAAACAACGTTTATAAATACACCTGATATCGGCTAAAAAGTCACATTTTCACCCCGATATTAAGGCCCAAAAACATGAAAGATTCAAACTTTGTCGGCAAAATACCCACTTCGTCGGTTAGAATTGAAGAACAAGTAATTACGAAGACGGTGCAAAAAGAATCAAGAGAATCGGAGCTAAAACAAAGATTCTAGAGCGAAAACGGTGAAAGACAAGAAATCAAGTTACGATCCAAGGAATCAGCTTGCCAAATGGGCTGCCAAATGGCCTGCCAGTATGGCAAACAGCCTGCCAAATGCCCAGATCAAACATCCTCGTTAAACGGCTTGCCTGACCAAACGGGCCCTGCAAACGGTTTGCCAAACGGCTTGCCAGCCGTTTTCAGGCAAATTTTGTGCTTATTTAAAGGGTCTTTGTCATTCATTCTAACACACTTCAATTCACTTCTTTCTCTCTCTTGTACAATATTAGTCATACTCTCAAGGCCTTCGACTCCGTACGGGAAACCTAGTACCCGGAGAAGAACGCCGAAGATTGTATTAGGAGCGGTATAGATTCTTGAAGTTGTCACTTTTGTATTCGGAACTCATTTAAACTACTGGTACTTCTATCCCTTATCTTTATATAATGTCTTCTATCATTATGTTCTGTGATATTGTTGCCATGATTAGCGAGTAGTTATCTTTAGTGTATGCTATGATGTAAGCAGTTATAATGCCGAAATAATGTTATGGTTTGTGTATGTTGTTGAAATGCTTTACGATTATGCTTTAAACTCAATCGCTTTTCCAACTAATAGAACGTAGTTATTGGCTCTGTTATTGGGAAGTTGCGAACCCCGATTCAGAGTACACTATCTGTGTCACCCGTTGGTAAGAGAAGTCTATCGGATACAACGTAAGATCGACTGAGGCACACCGGTTGTAGTAAGTCTATCGAGCTTTGGATTCCAACTGAGGACTCTTTCGTAGTGAAACATCTGACTAGATCCTTAGTACATTGTCGGTCCCAGACCATGCTAGTGTAGTCACCAAGCATATAAACTTCGCACGTGCACGCTGAAGCACAGCGGTTGTTGTAAGCTATACCTCTGCTAAGTAAGGCCATGGAACCCGGTCAGTGTTGATTAGTACACTGCACCATAACGCGGTCTCAAGCATTGCACCCCGCTTGAGAGATTCTTAGTTAATTAAGGAACTGTTTGTTTAGAAACATAAAGGATTGGACCATTAGGATAACCGAACATGTTCATGGAAGTTAGCTTGACTTGGCCATGGTGTTCTTTATGGTTGAACTCTTTTTAAGGGCCTAACTATCTTTTAAAACCAATCATTAACGAAAGCATTGAAACACATCACGTCTCTCGGATATGGTAAACCATGTATTCTATTATGCTTAAGAAAGTTTAGACCATTGTGGAATATTAATACGTCACCCAACCGAGTCGCCCAATTAGATGAGCCGTCTGAACGTGTATGCCTGTAGTCAGACTGCACAGGCGTCGGGGGTAAAGGACGTTGCTGTCTATTTAGAATCTTCAAGCCTAGCGCAGTACTCAGTGATATGTCTTATGACAGGGGCATTTAGTGGCAGTGTAATGAATACAAGGCCTCTACCTATTCATGAGCCAGCATTTCATAATCTCGGCAGAATAACTGATGAAGTCATGGTATGCTCTCACTTTAACTTTATCTGAATTATGAATTTTATCGCATTTACTTTATTTGTCTTATAAATTAGAAAATCCCAAAATTAAGTAACCACTACTCCTTCCTAACTATCTTAGGCTTAAATATAGGTTCAATTCTACTGATATCTCAAAAATACGACTCTAGGTCATACTTCCCTTACTCATACTAAGGAGTAGTACGATTTAGGCCCCGCTAAATATAAATTTAAAACAGTACCCACCCCCTTGGTGGTTGATTCTGACGTGCTGCGGCCTGACGACACCGCACAAACAAAACCGTCTGTTTTGGCCATATCAAGGGGGAGTCTAGTTTTTGACGCCGCTGCCGGGGAACTGGTATCAGGTGTTAGGACCCCGAAGTTGTATAGTGTTAATGTGAAATAAGCTTAATTGATGGTTCCTTAGAAGAGGGCTATATAAGGAACCTAAGTAGTCCTAATTAGATAGCCATTGCATTGTAACTGAATTCTAGAAGCTGTGGAATGTAAATCTTATTAATTCTCTCTAATACCGAATCTCCTTCACACTTACCGAATCTCATTCTAACTTGTCTTTTCTTCTAATCTCAACATGATCTGACCTATCATTTGGTATCAGAGCTTCCAGGGAGTGATATTACATCACTAGATCGATCCAGAGATTGAAGATTACAGAATCTGAGCACTCTTGGTATATTGAATCAGATTCGGTATAATCGAATCTGATAATCTGACGTTCAGATTCCTGTGATAAGTTCAACGAAGGTGTATTAGGTTGATTAGAAAGATTTTTAATCATCATTACAGCTTTTTAACATTAACTATGGAGAATCAAGTTGATTTTTAGAGTTCGTGGCTAAAACTCTCGGTATTCATCAATTACAGCTTGATTCTGTAGTTAAGTAAAGATTTGAGGTTTCAGTTGTGATCGTGAGGTGTTTAATCACATTTCTGACGGTTTAATTTCCTCAATTCTTCAAGTTTTGAAGATTTGATACACATTCGGTATCGTAACTGCCATACCGAATCCACTTCAAAGCTATTAATTCTCAATTAGTGTTGCAGATTGTGGTGTGTTTATGATTCTATCACATTCGTTTTGGTCATACGTAGCTAATTGGTGTGATTTGAGAAAGGATTCGTTTGAATTCTAAGTTTTTATACTTAGACTCGGTATTGTCAACTGCTACAGTTGACATTCGGTATCCTGTACATTCGGTATCTTTGATATTTTGTGTGATACTAACTTGTTTCCTTGTGCAATAAGGTTACAGAATCTAATTCAAAGGAATTGAATTGTGATTGAATTCAAATTCATACAGAATCTAACTACCGAGTCAGAAACCGAATCAGGATCTTGGTATCACTTAATTCATTGGTTTTGAGTGTTCTCAGGTTACAAATCTTGTGGTTACTGAATCTATACCAAATCTGGGTGTGTTACTTGTATTTCTGATCAGTTTCTGAAACAGAATTTGGTTTACCGAATCTACTACAGTACAGAATCTGTACCGAATCTGCTACAGTACCGAATCAGTTACCGAATCTGACGTTTGTGTTATATTGTTGTGATTTTTCATCTTAGATTTGAGCAATACCGAATCTTTACCGAATCTACCTCATTTTCAAGATGTCTACTCAAGATACTTTGATCAATGGATCAGATTCCCGTCCTCCAGTGTTGTTTGATGGCAAGTACACTCAGTGGCTTTACCGTATCACTCAATACATAGACTATAAGGGTGAAAAAGCAAAGTACATATGGGCTTCTCTAAGAGATGGTCCAGTTGTAGATTATCATCCAGATACTGGTATGCCAATTCCAGTCTATGAACTTTTTGGTGATAAACGTGAGAGAGCTCAGGGTGACATAGAGTCAAAGAACATTGTTATGCAAGCTATCCCGTATGAGTTGTTTGAAAATGTTGATAGCAACACAACAGCAAAAGATATATGGGATGAGATCAAAAGACAACAAGAAGGTTATGACATGTCAGATGTTACTAAACTGAATAAGGCTCTAGGATTTTATAAAGATTTCAAGCAGGAACCTGATGAATCACTCAAGGATACCTACCGTCGTTTCAATGGTGTTCTCAATGAGTTGAAAAGATGCAAAATCATAAAAGTAAATGCTGAAGTCAACATAAAATTTCTCAAAAAGCTCAATGTTGATTGGCTTCCTTATGGAACCAATGTTCGATCAACCAAAGAGATTGACAAGTTGACTATTCATGAGCTTGTTGGAGTTCTTATGCATTACCAACCTGAAGTGTCTAAACTTCAAGAAAGAAGGAAAGAGTCATCTCCAAGTGATCCTCTTGCTCTCATTGCCAAAAAGAAGAGCAAATCATTTACAACTTCCAAAAGCTTGTCCAAGAAAGTGCTTGTTGAAGATTCAACTGATTCTGAAGAATTGAATCTGTCTGATGTTGATGATTCTCACCTTGAATTAGTCAATATGGTAGCCATGTTCACAAAAGCCTTGAACAAATTCAAATTCAAAGGCAAATCAAGCAATCAACGCAAAAATTCATCATCTTCCTAGTACTACAAGAAAGCTGATCAATCAAAACAACAACAACGTGCTGATGATTCCAAGAAGGATGATTCAATCTGTTTCAATTGTGGCAAAGCTGGTCATTACTCTCGTGAGTGCAAGATGCCTAAGAAGAATGATGCAACTTACTACAAGAAGAAAATGTTGATGGCTAAGATTGTAGAAACTGGGGGAGAGCTGAAACCGGTTGATGATACTTGGTTTAACTGGACTGACGATTCAGATTCAGATTCAGAGGTTGAACATGCAAATGTTTGCAAGGTGACTAAGCTCATCAAAGCTACGGAAGCAATGGAGAATTCTGACTCAGCATCTGATGATGATGAGGTACAATCATCTGAAATTTCACCTGATTTTATCAAAGTACAAAATGACATGATGAAGAATTTGGTCTCAATGTTAAAAGAAGTCAAAGGTTTAAAATCTGAAAACAAGGTTTTAAAAGATAAAATCAAACTTTTTGAGACCAAACCATCTTCATCTAAATTACAATCGGAATTGCAAAGATTGACTGTCCAACTCAGCTCCACAGAAACTGAGTTGGAAGATCTTAAAAAATCAGTTCTCCGATTAAGGTCGAAAGGACAGATTATCGTCTAAAATCGAAACGACTTGCAGAAAAAGTTCAATTTCAAGAAAAAGATCTTTTTGATTTGAAAACTCAACATGAACCCACACTTTCAAAGCTAAACAAGAAAATTATTCAATTGGAAAACACCATCGTTGAAAAGAACTCTGAAATCTCTTCGTGGTCGTAAGAGTCTTTTCAAATGAAAGCACAACTTGCTCGATATGAGGAAAAACTCTATCGAACAGATCAATCCAAAGCTATCATGAATATGGAACTTTCAAAACAAACGATTTTCATGAATAGGCCAAAAACAATTCATGGTGACAAGTGGGGGTTGGGTTATGAAGATCCTAAGATCTTAGAAAATGCTTCCAAAAAGATTCCAGGATTATATCATTCTGATTACTTTCAAGTTGGTTTACCATATCATTTTGTGCATGCTTCTGATGCTGATTTTGATGATATTATTGTTAATCGCAAATCTAGGAAATACCATCAAATTAGCTTAATGTATGAGAAAATCAATGCTAAAATGGGTAAATCAAATCCTGATTTCTTGAAGGAACTTATTGAAACTGAAAAGAATATGCAACGTGAAAATTATGTGCCTAAGCGTAGACTGATTTATATCCCAACACTCATGCTAGAGAAATATATTTTAATGCTTGAGAATGAAGTGTTTAACAAACCTAGTTCTAGCATTATTGCCATAGATGAGGTGTTTGATGAAACAACTTTTGATGTGAAACCAATTCTACCAGCTTTGCCTGCATGTTCTGATAATGTTTTCCTTGAAGACCTAGCATATTAACTAACTGTCTTCTTTGAGACAGAATCGCTAGGTCAACCTGATTTAGATGTAAAGGTAGAACCTCGAGATGAACCAAATGTTGAAAACACAACAATTAATGAATTTTATGAAAACATACCTGTTGTACGAAACTTAAAACGTATATTAGGTATAGTTGAAAAGGAAAATGTTGATTTGCAACTTAAGTGTCAATCATTAGAACAAATACTTGCTTTGTGTGATAAATTGCCTCCACTTCCTAAGAAAAATATACTTATGATTTTACGGAAGGTGAAGTGCTTGTTTCTGCAGAGGAATTATGTCTTGAAATTAAGAGCTTAAAACAAAAAATAATTCAACTGAAACAGGCTAACACACTTAAGCAATCATCTACTATTGAAACCAATGTGTCTGAATGTGTTGGTGGGATTTATAAGAAGGGGAAGGGAACAAAAACATCTACGGATGCAAAACCCATTACTATTCTTAAAAACCCATTACGTTCTCAATTTTGTAAACATGTTTCAAAAGTTGCACCTTCAACACAATTTGTTGTCAAGAAAGTTCATTCTCAAAATGGTTCTGTGTTAACTAAAAAGATTCCTATGATTCCAATGTCAAATCAATCAAAGGAAAGTCTTTTACCAAAATCAGTCAAGTCAACACAACACAAGAGTCCAAAACCTGATTTGAGTGAGTATGATGCAAAGGAACGTAAAATCAAATTGGAAATTTTTCAAAATCAATCATCTCATGTGTCAACTGAAAAGTTTGGACGTCTAACTAACAGAGGTGTTTTTCGTGTCACAGGTTATAATCCAAATTTGACTTACAAGTCTGTATGGGTTCCTAAGTCCACGACTAAGAAAGTAGCAACTAAACCAAAGAAATCTGCTAGTCGATCTAGGAAATCATCTCATGTTTTACGATTTTCGTCTGTGAACAAAACATCTACTTGGAATAAGTTGTGTGTTAAGACTTCTGATAACGATGTAAAACTTGATATTGCATATGATGCTTCATGTAATGTGGTTTTAAATGATGCTTTATTGTCTAAATTGCATGATGCTTTACGTGATTATCTCATTGTTGATCCAAAGTTTATTGTTGGTACTAACCGTAAAGGACCCAAGAAACTTTGGGTACCTAAACTCTAGGACATTAACGTTTACAGGGTTTCGGCGTATGTGTTTATTATATCAATTCCGGTTGCTCTCGACACATGACGGGCGATAAATCCTTGCTTGTCAATTTCGTTGACAAATTCCTAGGAACGGTTACTTTTGGAAATGATGAGATTGCAGCAATAACGGGTTATGGAGATTTTGTGAAAAATGGCATAACGATCAAACGGGTCTCATATGTTGAGGGTTTGGGGTGCAGTTTATTTAGTATCAGCCAATTTTGTGACGGAGATCTCAAGGTTTTGTTTGAACATCGTCAATGCTCGGTGCAATCCATCGATGGAAACGATCTCCTTGTTGGTAAACGTTGTGCTTCACTTTATACTATTGACCTCAATGATGCACCATCACATAGAACCATGTGTTTGGTCACTCGTTCAACAAAGGAAAATTCATGGTTATGGCATCACCGGATGTCTCACCTGAATTACAAGGGTATTAATTGACTCGTCTCTAAAGACTTAGTTGATGGTATTCCAAGCTTTCAATATGATAAGCATCATGTGTGTCCATCATGTGCAATGGGTAAGCTGAACCGGACTAAACATCCGCTTAAGCAACACCCCAGTACTTCATCGTCCTTGTAATTATTGCATATGGACTTATGTGGACCCATGAGGATTTCTAATCTTGGTGGCCGGAAACATGTGCATGTCATTGTTGATGATTATACCAGATTTACATGGATTTTCCTCCTACGAACAAAGTCAGAAACCCCCGCCATTATCATTGAGTTCATTAAAAAGACTCAATGCTCTTTTAACAAACATGTTAAGAGTATTCGAACTGATAATGGGACGAAATTTAAGAATGACCTGCTTGATAGTTATTTGAAAGACCAAGGCATTAAACATCAGTTCTCTGCTGCACGAACCCCTCAACAGAATGGAGTAATCGAATGACGTAATCGTACGTTGTACGAAGCAGCTCGAACGATGCTTGCTTACTCTAAACTACCTCCAAAAATGTGGGGGGAAGCCATTTCTACTGCATGTTATACCTAAAATCGCTGCATCTTTAATAAACATTTTGATAAAACTCCTTATGAGTTACTATATGTTAGACGCCTGAATGTCAAATATTTTCGTGTCTTTGGTTGTATATGCTATGTGCTTAATGATTTTGACAGCTTCGGAAAGTTTGATCCTCATGGCGATCAGTCCATATTTCTTGGTTATTCTTCGAACAAAGTTGCCTATCGTGTTTATCACAAACGGACAAAGACGATCAAGGAAAGCATTAATGTAAGGTTCTATGAATTATCAGGAATGGCTTTTTAACAACTCAGTTCAAAACCCGATCCTAACCTGACTATTACTTCTTCCGCGCAAAACTCAATTTTCTTGAAGAAGGGTGTTCCTACGGTAACATCAGAGGAACTGGATGTCTTGTTTGATAGTCTTTATGCTCCTCAACGGCATACAAATGTTCAATCCGTACCGGTTACACCATCACAGTCAACTACTGTGGAGGCTCAATCAAGTCTTTTTGATGAAGATACAACACCAACTGATTCACCCATTGCTTCTTCATCCTCCCTCCCACCTCCAGATACAGATAATCTTGAACCAATTCAAGATTCATCAGTTGATACAACTCCAGTTGTTTCTCTAGATACACAATTGAATCCATTAGATGGTGTTACATCAGATCAAACGGATCAAGGCTCAACGTCAACAACGGTTGATGTTTCAACGGATACCACTGATGTACAACCTCTTCCACATAACAACCGATGGAATAAAAGTCATCCAATTGATCTTATCATTGGTGATGCATCTGCTCCAGTCTCAACTCGAAGGGCGACTCGGAATATGTGTTTATACACTGCCTTTCTTAGTAAGATTGAACCAACAACGGTTGCTCAAGCTTTACTAGATCCAAACTGGGTAGTAGCAACGCAAGAAGAGATCAGTCAATTTTATCGTTTGAAAGTATGGCGATTAGTTCCAAGGCCAACGGGTCAACGACCAATAGGGGTTAAGTGGATTTTTAAGTACAAGAAGGATTCTGATGGAATTGTGGTTCGAAACAAGGCACGTCTTGTGGCCAAGGGATATCGACAACAAGAGGGTATTGATTATGACGAAACGTTTGCTCCGGTTGCTAGGATTGAGGCTATTCTTCTTTTCCTTGCATTTGCTTCTCATATGAAGTTCACCCTATTTCAAATGGATGTCAAAACAGCTTTTCTGAACGGTCATCTTCAAGAGGAAGTTTATGTTAATAACCAGAAGGCTTTATCGATCCCATTCATCCAAACCACGTCTACTACTTAGAGAAAGCTTTATATAGTCTGAAGCAAGCACCGCGTGCATGGTACGAGACCTTAACAAAGTACTTGCTGGACAATGGATTCTCTCATGGAATGATTGATACAACGCTATTCATCTAGTAAAAACCACGATCACATTCTCTTGGTTCAAATTTACATTGATGATATTATTTTTGGTTCCACATCCCCGGCCTTATGCAAAGAATTTGGTGACCTTATGGCCAACAAATTCGAAATGAGCATGCTTGACCAGTTAAATTTCTTCTTAGGGTTACAAGTAAAACAATTACCAAATGGGATTTTTATTATTCAAACAAAGTATATCAATGATATGCTAAAATGTTTTAAAATGACTGATTTAAAATCAATGACAACCTCAATGTGGACATTACTGGAATACTGATGCTAATGGGGAACCCTTTTACGTTACGCTTTATCGAAGCATGGTTGGTTCTTTAATATATCTGACTGTAAGTCGACCAGACATTACACTTGCTGTAACTGTCTGTGCCCGCTTTCAGTCCAACCCTAAGAAATCTCACTCCAAAGCAGTTGTTAGGATTTTTCAGTACCTTAAAGGTACACCTAACCTTGGGATCTGGTATCCTTATGGATCCGATTTCAATCTCACGACTTATACTGATGCGGATCATGGCGGTTGCCATGTTGATAGAAAAAGCACATCTGGATCAATTCAGATGTTGGGGAATAGGCTAGTTGGTTGGTCATCCAAAAAGCAGAACTGTGTGTCTTTATCAACAGCTGAGTCTGAGTACATTGCTGCAGCTCACTGTTGTTCACAAGTTTTGTGGATGCAAACTTAACTTTTGGACTATGGCTTTAAGATTTCTAAGACCCCAATTTACGGTGATTCACAAAGTGCTATTGCAATTACGAGCAACCCGGTCCAGCATTCTAAGACTAAACACATTGATATTCGTTATCATTTCATTAAGGACCATGTAGAAAAAGGGGATGTAGAGTTATACTTTGTGCGTACCAAAGTGCAATTAGCTGACATGTTCACTAAGCCCTTAGATGAACTTAGGATAAAGGTCTTGATCAAAGAGATTGGCATGGTAGAGTATAGTGCTTGACATTCCTTAGATCTGTTGGGACTTATACTTAGGATCTTGTGTTTAGGGGGAGTAGATACATTCTAGGGGGAGCAACTACTTCTTATGCTTTAGATAACATCTTTAAAGGGGAGCCTTACTTTTAGAATTCTGTTAACTTCCTGGGATTAAATTTCAATGGTTACGAAAGGGGGAGGTAACTCATTGATATCATATTCTTGTATATCACATTTTGAGGGGGAGAAAAAGGGAGAAAATGAAAAGAAAACTGTTTTTCAATAGTGAATTTTATAAATTCCTTGTTTTTATCTGAAATAATTCACTAAGGCTTGTATACATCTCAGTATGCAACCCGTTTTAACAATTGGTATCACTGAAGATTTGTACTTTGTACATAATTCAAAATTTTCTAAGTACAAATCTTGTTTTGATAAAATTCATAAAAATTAGAAAAGATAAAATCCAAAAAGATTTGAATTTTAATGAATAAATGCTAATTTTAGCATTATACCGAATCTGACAACTAACAGTACAGATTCGGTAAGTTCAAAATTTTCAACAATTGTCTCAAAAATGTTTTTCATCAAAAATGTGATAATCTTGAATGATTTTTGATAAAGATTTGTCAAAGTTTGAAGTGCAATGTGTCTAAAAATGAAAATGGACTGAATTCGGTACTTAAGGCCCATTTAGTAAAGCCCGTGTCTTCAAAACATTCGGTATCTATAAATAGTAGGGTCAAAGTCAAACTTTCTTTTACTTTTACCTAATTGCATACCGAATCTGATCTAAACTACCGAGTCTGCCTAATCTACTGAATCCGTCTCTCTGTATCTTCAAATCTTTGGTATATTCTTGTTTTAATTGAATTTAAGTATCACATGTTGTAGATCTGAGATAATTGAACATTAATAAACCAGAAAATCAAGTAAATAACATGATTGTGACACTTAATTTTGAAAAATGTTGTTTATACCGAATCTGAGTCATATTTCTTAATTCTTTGATTAAACTCATCTGATTTGGTTTATTAACATTAAATCTTGTCAAATCCATGTTAAATTAGTTGATCTATCAATTGACCGAGTCTGATTATATGTTTAATTGAGTATTTGATAGATTCTGTACATATCGAATGTATTCTTGCTACAGTACCGAGTCTGTTCAAGTCATTAACATGTTTTTCTGATTTCTTTGAGTTGTTAATTGATTGTGACTATGTTTTTGCATGATATAAGACTGAATATGCATGTTTGAGTGATAATATGTGATTTTTGAAGATACCGAATCTGTTCTTGGCATTATACCGAGTCTGCTATTTGGTACTTTCAAAATTTGATATTTTCAACTTGATAAATCTTGCATGCTTTATTTAAGTCTTTGTTATGAAAACTCAAGCTTATTTGGTTACAGAATCTCAAGTTTTCATGACTACCGAATCTGCTTGATTTGTGCTTAAAATTGACTAAGTGTTGTTCTGATTCTTTGTGTTATATAATTGACTTTGCATGATGACTTTATACTGTGATGAATATCATATGAATGTCATA
This sequence comes from Rutidosis leptorrhynchoides, assembly GCF_046630445.1. Classification (NCBI taxonomy): domain Eukaryota; kingdom Viridiplantae; phylum Streptophyta; class Magnoliopsida; order Asterales; family Asteraceae; genus Rutidosis; species Rutidosis leptorrhynchoides. The sequence goes on from NC_092334.1 coordinate 201,309,963, forward strand.
TTTGTCAATTACTTGTTCATATTTGGAATAAATGATGTTTTTAACTTAGAAAAACCATAAAAATTATAAAATAAGAAAAATACAAAGGATTTCAAAGGCAAATAAGAATAGAGATATGTGCTTTATGCTGAATATCTTGTGGTATTCTATTTCTTAGTCATACAGCTAAATGGCGAACAATCACTTCATCAACTCTGAAACCAACATTCCTTGCAATTACTGGACTGCAATACTAGAGAGGCATACACTATGGCCTGCTCTAAGCTCAACTGTCAGTGTACCTGTGACAGATCTGGAGCTACTCAATAGAATCATTAGGTTTGTGGGGGCTACACAACCTACTTCTGCAAATCCAGAGGGTACACAAGCTCGATTTGAGTTTGAGTTAAGAGGAGTTCAAAGGAGGAGGAGTATCACTAAGGCTGATTTTAGGAGGATCTTTAGGCTTCCTCTTGTACAGAATGCTCCTGCTTTCCCTGCTACTCAGCAGATGATGTCATCAATCTTTGATCTTGGTTATGTTGGAGCAAACAATGTTCCACCGGTTAAGTTTCAGAAGAAATACATGCACTCAAGGTGGTATGTGATCTTCTCAATCATTAACAGATGCTTGCTGATGACCAGGAGTGGATCCGACAGCCTAACTGTGCCAATGCTGAGATTGTTCTACTCTTTCACAAGAGTAGAGACTCCTGATTATGCAGAACTATTATGGGATTTGGTTCAGGCACAAGTTGATAAGCCAAGGGGTTCATACATCCCTTGTGAAAGGTTTTTCTGTATCTTTATCCATGATGCTATCACTGCTTGCAAAAATGGAAATATATTTGTTCCAGGTACACATGGATTACAGATGAAAAGATTTGGGGAGCTGAAGATGAATACCCCAATGGTATCCGACAATCAATTCACTGCGCCGATTCCAAATTGGCTTGTGGGGCTAGCTGCACCCCAAGACGTTCGAATGCATTCTTATTTTGAGGCTGTAGGAATACCTCTTCCGAACCCGGCACAACAAGAACAATTTAACCCGCCGTGGTTCCAACCCCAGAGGTTGTAGAGGAACCTGTAGTGCAACCACCCGGGCCAGCTAATCCTCCACTTAGGGTGAACCTCAAACGTTCTTGGGCAGCACACCAAGCTCAACCCGTGAGGATCATGGAGCCTAGTTTACCTAGGATTGAACCAACCCTTTCAACAACATCCAAAGTGAGCAGTGACACTGATTCTTCAGCAACTGAGTCATCTCCTGAACATTCTCCTAAGAGAACTCGATTTATACTTGATGAGATGATTCAGACTCTGCTAACCCAACGAGTAACTAGATCTAGGACTTCGACACCCATCGTCTGCTAAACAGTTACTCCAACTATTGGTGATACTGATCCAGACCTAGAGCCAATTAGGTCACCCTCACCCATCTCCGTATCACATCCAATAATAACAGTAAGCCCTACGATAAATGAAGCGCAAGCTTCGGTAGGCAAGAGAGATAAACGTAAGGATGGTAAAAAGACCACTAAGCCCATCCAATCTAAACAGGACTTAATAATAAATCTTACACAGAAAGATGCTTCGGCATCTAAGGAAGTAAAGTCTTCCTCTGCAGTAAAGTCTGCGTTGACTCAATCGATTGAGGAAACTCAATCATTGAAGTCCAGAACGGCCGAAGGGGAGCCGAAAAGTCTTGAAAAGGCACCCTGCGTATCGGCTAGAAATCCTCATGTGCCTCAACGTACAACAGGGTCTCGAGGTACGGCTTATCTTGATGAGGGAGATCTGCCGCGTCCCATGGAAATGAGTCAACATGACAATCCTTCGGGATATTTATCAGACTTCCAGCAGACTGATCCCTTGGTTCATGAAAGTGATCCATTGGTTCAAACCACTTCTCTTCTAGATTCTAAATCTCAGGGTCTAGAGGAAGAGTCGTTAACTGAAAGAGATGTACCACCTCATGGTATATCAATGATTTCAGGAGTCGGAGATAGCAATATCTCTGCGAGATCAAAACCGACGGGTAGTTCTACTACTTTTTCAGAGTCCCATGAGACTAAAGTCATGGAGGCGGATGCTTCGAAAGAAACTTCGCCGGTGACAACTCCGTTTGTTGCCCAACCTCCATCAGAAGGGGATATCATGAATCTGACTAGTAGTATGTACATCCCTACATATAAGTATAATACCGCACATATATCCTTACCTGCCCTCACGGCAAATCAAACACTTCCACCGACATCACCTCCAACAGATGTTGCTGCTGCTATTCAAATTGTCACTTTACCACCATCACCCTCGCATTCACCAAATTTCTATGATGCTTTGGAGAAAGAATATTTCAGTCGTATGTTTTCTCGAGTTAATCTTGATGTTCTTTGACACACTTCGCTTCAAGCATTGTTTCGCGCTTGAGTACGATATCCACTTACTTCCTGCTCTTCTCCAATAAGTCCTCACCGTGATAATGAGCATGACGATTCTGATCCTCAGAATAGTCATGAGGGGAGATAGGAGTAGATGGAGATTATCTAATGGTGAACATTTCATCAACGAAGTGTGGTGGTGTGAGGTCTTCATCAGCTTCTCAAACTCAACAGGTTCAGATGGAATCAGAAATGGTTTCTACTAATGATGAAATTGATGATAAGGAGCTTGAGCAAGTTATAATTCCAATTGTACATTCAGAGGCTGATAGTGGACCGGTAGATGAGGATTTGAACTTAAGTGATTTCTATCTTGAAGAAACAGATGATGACGGGTTTTTCATTCTAAGCAAATTATCTTCAGTATCTTCAATCCCGGAAAATGTAGAGATTGTAAATGAAGGGAATCCTGATCCAGTAACTGAAAGTGATGATGAAATGGATTCTTCTGATGATGATGAAGACAATCTTTATGTTAATCTAAATGATGATGATATCTTTGATCATATTGAAGATGATAATACTCCAACTGATGATGCGACAAATCCTACTGATCATTCATCGAATTCTACACCTTCATCGAGTTCAAATCCAACAAATGCTAATGAAAGCTCAACTTCTGGTATACCTACATCAAGTGAAATAGTGAATTCCAGATTCAAATACAACCATGGTATATTCGTTAAGAATCGGGAACAAAGATTGTTATTGGGAGTTGAACACGATTTCATTACTTTACGAAACACATTCATCGAGGAGAATGCTTACAAGATCTTCCGCATTAACGAAACACCAAGGAGTAAAAGATTTACTTATATAGGTTTATGATTGCTTCCAGCAAGTGAAAGAAACTGGTATGCGTTTATGTGGAGGAAATACATCAACAAAGATGAAGATGACTTGTGGCTTCAAAGAAAATATCGTATTACAGAAGTGTTGAATATTACTCGATTCGGAGTAGAGATAAGTGAAAAGAAAGACGTCATCAGTCAGTTCCACGTTATTAGAGAAGATGAGAAGGAATACAAGTTCACAGAAGCAGATTTTCATAATCTAGATATGCTTGATATCATTCACATCTACAACTATCTCCGTATCATCACCATTCGACCTTTCGCTAAGGCTCAAGCTTTGGAAACTGTGAAAAGATACATGATGGAGACAATTGAACTGATGAGACGTGAAGATTTTCAAATGGGTCTCGAAGCTAAATGAAAAAGATTCGAATTACATTCCCGAATCAATACACAGAGGGATTAAAGGATATGAGAATGTTTCAAATGCAATTCGAACCCGAAGGGTTTGTATTTATGAATTCTCAGAAAGAAAAAGTGTTCATCCGGACAAAAGAGTTGAACAAATACTCAGATGGTACACTCAAGGCTACACTGAAGTATCTTAAAATTCGTCAAAGCAAGTTTGATGATATTGACATGAAAATGGGTCTTGGAGAGTTTATAAAGCATATCAGAGATCGTCTGAAGCTCCGGATCCGTACAAGACAGTTTAAGATTCTTCGTGGCCAGAGAAAGAGAAGGTATTTCAAAGAAATGGATGAATATCCATTACATGAGGGGGATCCAAGAAAAGCGTGGGGGCGTCTGGAAACCTTCTAAGCAAATTTATGAAAATCAAGTAGAAGTTTCAAAACCAGATGGCACACGATGAAAACTAACGTTTGGACCTCTTAAGATTACTCAATAGGATTATATTCTAAAGTTCACATTTAACACTAAAGGGGAGATTGTTAGGACCCCTAAGTTATATAGTGTTAATGTGAAATAAGCTTAATTGATGGTTCCTTAGAAGAGGGCTATATAAGGAACCTAAGTAGTCCTAATTAGATTGCCATTGCATTGTAACTGAGTTCTAGAAGCTGTGGAATGTAAATCTTGTTAATTCTCTCTAATACCGAATCTCCTTCACACTTACCGAATCTCATTCTAACTTGTCTTTTCTTCTAATCTCAACATGATCTGACCTATCATCAGGTGATACTTCTCTTTATCAAGCTTATTCACAAGCATTTAGTGGTGTCTAAGAAAGACAATTATACACGGACTTGGTTGTTGGATTTTCTGAACTGTCGCCAATTATATTGGGACCAAAAAGATCCGTCCTCTCCGTAGTTGGCCTGGCCACTTGATTTTTTGAATAGTTCGTACGGAGCTCTGTTATCGAAATACTAGGGAATCAGTAGCCAGAACCAAAAACATATTTAACCATAGGATAGTTAGTTAATTAAATTAGATTGCCTTAAATTAGATTACTTTAGATTAGACTACCTTAGACTAGTTTAGCTTACCTTAGATTACTTGAGAAATTTAGTTTATTTGTTAAAAATTAAAAACAAAAAGGCATACCCACTGTATGACCCAAACCCGATCTAGACCAGGGACATTGTTATTCGTACCTGATCCAGACGCAATAATCTCTAAAGCACACAAGGAAGCATGAATCAGAAATCGAATGGCGTTACACGTCACTTTAGCAGAAAATACCAAACCCTCGATTGAAGGTGGAGGAGGACCAATCAGATTTCCGGAGATTCAAGGACACTCGTTCGAGTTAAAACATCACATCATCCAGCTCATCCAGAATAGCTGTCAGTTTCATGGATTACCGAATAACGATCCTAATTCTCACCTTGATAAATTCATATCTCTTTCGAACTCCTACAAACAGCTAGGGATAGGACAAGATATAGTCCGGCTATACTTGTTTCCCTATTCTCTCACTCATCATGCTCAAACCTAGTTCGAAGGACTGGAAAAAGATTCCATCACATCATGGACAGAGATGGCTACTAAATTTCTAACCAAATATTTCCCTCCTTCTAAACAAACCAAACTAAAGAATGACATCATTAACTTCAAACAAAGTTATGATGAATCTCTTTACATTGCATGGGAGCGATTCAAAACCCTGCTGAAGAAATGCCCTAATCACCAGCTAGAACGGTCAGCCCAAATCTGTACCTTCTACAATGGTCTTACGGTAAATCATAGGATGACAATCGATGCAGTAGCTCAAGGGAATCTGATGAACCAAACCACAGACGAAGCATGGGAATTGCTCGAGAACATGACAATGCATCATTATGACTGGAATAGTGGTGAAACAACTTCATCATCTGCCCCACTCTCTGCACTTAACAATCAAACAGAGGCCATCAAATCCCTCACAGATAAGATGGAATCTCTTGCTAAATAACTCGGAGAATTGAAGACGCAGCCGCAGCAGGTTAACCAAGCTCAGGCTTATGTTAATTGTACCAACCCGCAACCTACCGAAGAATATCAAGTTGAGTACGAAAACCCTGACGGTTCAGTCTGTTACGTTCAATACCCAGCTCGTCCACCAAATCATGAATTCAATCAACAACCTAGGGTTAATCAGTTTCAGCAAAGCAATCAACCTTTTCGCTATCGCTATCCACCTTATCCAGCCCAACAATCTCAATTGACCTACGATCAACCACTTCCACTCACTGGTACACCAGTCGAGGAAAATTCCCCTACCACCCAGATCACAAAAGCAACTAACCCCACTCTCGGAGCTAATGATCAGTTGACTCAGTTCATTCAAGGACAACAACAGCTAAATCAGAGAACTGCAAACAGGCAAGATCAGACAGAGATACTAATGAGAAATCAATTGGCTCTGCTCAAAAGTCTGGAGACGCAGCTCGGACAGTTATCACAACGCCTTGAAACCCGACCGCAGGGAAGGTTACCAAGTAATACTATCCAAAATCCCCACATAGAAGAAGCAAAGCAAATGGATTCCATAATCCCAGAGGAAGAACCACGGAGAAGGTCAGCTAGGCTCAAGAACAAATCGACATACTCAGAAGATGACCCCTGAAACTCCAGTTCGTGTACCCTATCCTGGAAGGCTATAGGAAGAACCATCCAAGCTTGATTCCTTCAAACTTGATGGAAGATTCCTGTACACTATGTCCAAAGTTCCCAACCAGAAGAGATACATCCGAAGGCTTCTCTCTACAAAGGAAAGGATACCAGATTCTAACAAAATTCCACTGAGTGAAGAATGCTCTGCATTACTCGGGAACTCTCTACCACCAAAGCTAGGAGATACAGGCCAATTTGTTTTCTCGTGTTCAATCTACCAATCTAGAACCATTCATACGCTAGCAGATTTAGGAGCAAGTATCAACTTGATCCCCTACTCTCTCTACAAGAGATTAGAGTTAGGAGACTTGTCACTAACTAAAATGACAATCCAACTTGCCGATCACACAATTCGATATCTTAAGGGCATAGTTGAGAATGTCTTGGTGAAAGTCGACAAATTCTTGTATCCTACGGATTTCGTAGTAATGGATATTAAGAAAGACCTACACACACTAGTAGTGTTAGGAAGACCTTTCCTGAATACGGCTAGGACTGTCATTGATGTGTACAATCAATCCTTGATCTTACGATCACATGGGGAGAGCGTCACCTTCAAAATTAACCGACCAACTGATCTTTCTGGACATGCAGAGATGTTTACTATTTCCACCATACGGATCACTTCCGATGACAAGTCTTCACCACCAGCCGATGATATCGAGATGGTGTCAAATCACAGTCTGTAGACGACCCAGAAATGGAAGAAGAGGATCTCAGCGAAGAAATAGAGGAAGAGGAGGAATCTGAAGAGGAAGAGGAAGAGGAAATGGAAGACGTAAAAGAAACTGCGACAATATACGCTCTAAGCACTAAGCGTCATGAAGAATTAATGAGGCTTGAGACGGAAGATCACAGTTTAATCATTCGCTTCAAGAAGAAGAACGACAAGGCCGCGGTTAAGGATATAGAAATTGATCCTATAAGTATCAAAGTGGAGAACCAGAATATTGAAGAAACCCGTTCATCAGACTCATCCTCAAAAGAATAATATACCGATGATGATGAGGGAGAGCAACATGAAGACATTCTGAATAACTCACACTCTCCAACCGAACCAGATCAAGGGGAGCCGGACTCTTCTTCAGATCGGATTCTGGTCATATCTACACACGCAGACATGATAACCATCATCAATGATACCGATGAATTTGAAGATATTCTCGAAGCCATCAGTAAATCAACAATTGATTTTTTGTTACGCTTAACATAACGAATTATGGCCATCCGAGAAGAACACAACCTCTATCTCCGAAGAGAAGACAATGATGTTGAAATCCTAGAAGAACGCATTCAAGACTTTATCAATTCTCTTCACGATCATATCTACCAAGAAGAAAGGCAACGAGAGCATGATTCAGTGGTTCACACTATTCTTGAGGCAAGATTCTGTCGAGAGCAGAAGATCATTTACTCTAAGGTTTATAACACCTTAGCCGGATCTGCACTTCCGTTCTCAGCAAACCAACGAGCACTACTGACTCTCATCCGGAAGCACATGGATCTTTCCACCGGACGCCCGACTTATCACTCTGATTTTCAAATGATCAAGGATATTCACAGCTTTTTCGCTCTCTTGGAAAGAGATAATTTCTAAAGCACACCAGACAGACTAGTGATTTACGTAACAATTGATCACCATGCTGATCTAATTATCAAAGAGTTACGAGACGCTGTTACGGAGGAAGTAAGGCGCAACAATCCTTTCTCTCATCTTGAACCAGATCGAGTCAATATTGCCACCTATGTTACGAAGCAGATATCACGTATCTTCCACGAATCAACAGATCCAAGTTTCACATTTAAAGCTGGATGTCGGGAGATATATTCAAAGACGGTGACATTAATGCTCGGGTCAGGATTGCTGTTCACTTCTTTTCAACTTCGTATTTTAACAAATCTGTGCAAAGCTACAGACTCTTACTGTGGAGATCACCATTCCGAAGATTTCGAGATTCTAAAGATACAGTTTCTAACATTATCTGAAGACCTCCAAAATGAGCATCCCATCAAAGAAACAATCACCACCAGCACTGCTTCTATGATTGAATTTCATGGGTCAACCAGCAGAACAGTGGATCATATTCTCATCGAACTTCAAGACTTATCAATAGCCGAAACTGCGCACTACTTATCTTTTAGAAGATCTTCAAGGGAAGTACCGGATCTTCTACCACTATTGGTCTGACACTTTCTCAGAATTTACCCACCAAGACTCACATTCCCTCGAGAAGACTAAGATTTCAACCATCAACAAGGAATGTTTGCTTTTTAAAGCATCACTACGGTCGATCCAACGACCTTAAACAAAAGCGCTTCTCGGGAGGCAACCCGTGCAATAAAGTAGAGTAGAAAAATAAAGGATGACAAATGAGCCGATCAATAAAATACGCAAGGATTGGAAGCCAGCTGCATCTGCTAGGGGTATTTCTTTCTTTTCGCTACTAGCTCAAGATACAAACTATGCCACATCCTAACTTATCACTAAGTGTGGGATAACAACCCAATTAAAACACTAGACAAATACTCCCAAATCTTCAACTAAAACTCCTAAGTGTGGGATACACTAGGTACATTGAGGACAATGTTCGTCTAAGTGTGGAATGTTGGTATAATCTTTTTATGCTATATTAAAATAACCCATTACGAAGATTCTAAGTACTTAAGCCAAATTTCAAAAAATTTGCAAAAGAAAGCCTTTTCAAAAAAGTATTTTTGAAAACCTAAAACGGTTGCTGATAATGCTAAAAATGAACATATATTTCATAGCATTATCCCTCAAGAAAGACAAGCTTTTAGTTGCAATTGTTCTATTTACAAGTGATATTCGTTTAAATAATAAAAGGTGAAGACAAAAGACAGATTTGACGAATTGAAGACGCAAACGACCAAAAAGCTCAAAAGTACAAAATACAATCAAAGTGGTTCCAATTATTGATAAGAAATGTCTCAGAATTACAAGAGTACAAGATTCAAAACGCAAAGTACAAGATATTAAATTATACGCAAGGACGTTCAAAAATCCGGAACCGGGACCAGAGTCAACTCTCAACGCTCGACGCAACGGACTAAAAATTACAAGTCAACTATGCACATGAATATAATATAATATATAATTAATTCTTAAAATTAATATATATATTATATTATATTATAAAACCGTAGGCAGAAGAAAACAACCAAATGTAAGCCTCCCCAGCTGGCCATGCGATCGCATGGCCTTGAAGAGCAAAGCTCATGCGATCGCATGAGCTCCTTTTTCAGTTCACAGGCCAATAAATTCGCAGTTTGGTGAACGTAATAAATATCCATCAATCCATCTCTCTATCTCACATACGATATATATATATTTATATTATAATTTTAATTTTAATTTTACTTTCTAATAATAAGGGTATGTTAGCGAATGTTGTAAGGGTGTAAGTCAAAATTCTGTCCATGTAACGCTACGCTATTTTTAATCATTGTAAGTTATGTTCAACCTTTTTACATTAATGTCTCGTAGCTAAATTATTATTATGCTTATTTAAAACGAAGTAATCGTGATGTTTGACTAAATATTAAATTTGGGTAATTGGGCTTTGTACCATAATTGGGGTTTGAACAAAAGAACGACACTTGTGGAAATTAGACTATGGGCTATTAATGGGCTTTATATTTGTTTAACTAAATGATAGTTTGTTAATTTTAATATAAAGATTTACAATTGGACGTACCTATAAATAACCATATACACTCGATTAGACACGATGGGCGGGATATTTATATGTACGAATAATCGTTCATTTAACCGGATACGGGAATGGATTAATGGTCTATGGACTTATTAAAACAAGGGTGAAATTATGTACAAGGACACTTGGCATAATTGATAACAAAGTATTAAAATCTTGGGTTACACGCAGTCGATATCCTGGTGTAATTATTAAACAAAGTATTAAGACCTTGTTACAGTTTAAGTCCCCAATTAGTTGGAATATTTGACTTCGGGTATAAGGATAATTTGACGAGGACACTCGCACTTTATATTTATGACTGATGGACTGCTATGGACAAAAACCAGACGGACATATTAAATAATCCAGGACAAAGGACAATTAACCCATGGGCATAAAAATAAAATCAACGCATCAAACATCATGATTACGGAAGTTTAAATAAGCATAATTTCTTTATTTTCATATTTAATTGCACTTCTAATTATCGCACTTTTATTTATTGTCATTGTATTTAATTGCACTTTTAATTATCGCACTCTTTAATTATCGCAATTTTATTTCATCGCACTTTTATTTATAGCAATTTCATTATCGTTATTTATTTTACGCTTTAAATTAAGTCTTTTATTTATTTAATATTTTACATTAGGTTTTAACTGCGACTAAAGTTTTAAAAATCGACAAACCGGTCATTAAACGGTAAAAACCCCCTTTATAATAATAATATTACTTATATATATTTGTATTTTTATAAATTAAAACTAATATAGCGTTAAGCTTTGTTTAAAAGATTTTCCCTGTGGAACGAACCGGACTTACTAAAAACTACACTACTGTACGATTAGGTACACTGCCTATAAGTGTTGTAGCAAGGTTTAGGTATATCCATTCTATAAATAAATAAATATCTTGTGTAAAATTGTATCATATTTAATAGTATTTCGTTGTAAAAATAAAGCTATTTCATATACACCTCTACGCACATCAAGTATTTTTGGAGCCGCTGCCGGGGAACAATTTCTGCTTAAATGCCGGAAGCGCAACGCTAATATATAAAAAAAGATTTTTATTTTTAAGTTTACTTTTATAAAAAATACGCTTTTGTAAAAATACGTTTTAAATATTCTAAAATATAAAAAGAAAAACAAAAATATAAATATTTTTAAGAGTTTGTTAAATATTTAAGTTTTATAAAGTTTTTTTATTTCTATTTTTAGTTTGTAAAAATATAAGTTTTATTTAATTTATATAAATATATTATATATATATATTTTAGCAAAACAGAAAAAAAAATATAAATAAATTCGAGTCCAGTACTGTAGCAGCCCAGTCACTGGCCCGAAACCCTAGCCCATGATATCGCATGGCCGGGTAACTTAGGACTCATGCGATCGCATGAGCCCTGCTGACACGCTACAGTTGACATCGTACTGCATTAATTACGGGGTATTATTTATTATTATTATACTTTAACCCTAATTAGGGTTATACTTTTAATATTAATTAATTTTAGTTTTTAATTTGTTTTATTTTAGTTTAATTAGTTTTAAAATTAATAGTTTTATAAAATAAATAATATAAAAATAATATTTTTATAAAAATTGTACTTTTTACAACTTTTAGTATATTTTTATATTTTGTCCCTTTTTATTCGTTTTAGCGTAATATTTGTATTTTTCGCTCGTATTTAGTTTTAAGATATAGTTTTTGCCATAGTTATTTTTATTTCTAGATTTTTAGGCTTTGCCGTAAAATCCCTTAAGTGCTTTTCCTTTAGACTAAAATTTAGGTGCTTTAGAATTTTACGACGCCATTTTTTATTTTTTTTTATTTTTTAGTTTCTTTTTAAGATATTGCCATTTGGGATATAGTTTTAATTTTAAGTTTTAATATTTTTAGACGCAACTTTTAATTCTTAGTTTTTAGTTCCTTTTTAAGTTTCAACGCGCTACTTTCTTATTTTTATTTTTTGACGCCTTTTACCTATGTATCAATTATCACTCCAATTAGTAATCTCAATTTGCAATTTTAATTTTAAGTTAGTGATAATAATAAGGTTCGGTTAGTCGAGTGTTTTAAAGTTTTATAAGTCACTTTTTTTTTCTTTCATATTTCTCCAATTTTAATACCAACGCGCTCTTTTTCTTTCTTATTTCTCGCCATTCTAGTTTTTAGGACATAGAATTTTCTATTTCTTATCTAAATTTTTTTAAATTACGAAAAATTATTTTAAGCGGTTAAATTGATAGACATCAAAATTTTCTGGTTCGTAGTAATAGTTGGATTTGTACGTGGACCGGGTTATTGGAGCCAAACAGTACTCAATTATATTGAGACCAAACGAATCCTGCCCCTCTGCTGCATCTTTTGGCTATTCGAAACGTGGGCAAAATCAGAAAAGTTTATTAATTGGATAACTTATATAATTTTTCTTTCCTTTTTAAAAAAAAAACTAATAGGATATTCAGTGAATGCACCGAGCAAAACGTTCACCACCTTTTGTACGTTCACCACCTGTAACTCGATCAAGACATCTAGCCAATATTGTCGCCGTTGATTTTTCTTTAGAATCGTCATCCAGTCGACCAAGTACTCCAATTCAAATTTCCGATAATCTATTTTCTGAACCCGACCTCACAATTGAGAATCCGGAGAATATTCAGGGACAATTCGTAGATCCTGAACCATTAATTTTTCCTCCGGAACCACCAATCATTCAAATAGAGATTGTTGAGGAACCAACCATTAAATCAGAATCCTTTAGTGATTCAGATTCAACAAATTCAATCATGGAGAATCTGGAACCTTTAAGTATGGAAGATCGAATGAGAGCTAAACGCACTGGCCAAGGTCACGCAATTACTCATCCTGACATTAATGCGCCAGATTATGAAATCAAAGGACAAATTCTACATATGGTGACTAATCAATGCCAATTTAGTGGTGCGCCGAAGGAAGATCCAAATGAACATCTTCGTACATTTAATAGAATCTGCACTCTATTTAAAATAAGAGAAGTTGAGGATGAACAGATATATCTCATGTTATTTCCCTGGACTTTAAAGGGAGAAGCCAAAGATTGATTAGAATCGTTACCTGAAGGGGCGATTGATACATAGGACGTTTTAGTTGAAAAATTTCTTAAACAATTCTTTCCGGCATCTAAAGCTGTGTGACTTCAAGGAGAAATTGTTACATTCATACAGAAACCAAATGAAACTCTATATGAGGCATGGACCAGATTTGGAAAGTTATTGAGAGGATGTCCGCAACATGGTTTAGACACCTGTCAAATAGTACAAATATTCTACCAAGGATGCGACATCACTACAAGGAAAGACATAGATATAGCAGCTAGTGGTTCTATTATGAAGAAAATAGAAACTGACGCTTATAAGATTATTGATAACACTGCTTCCCACTCACATGAGTGGCACCAAGAAAAAGATATCGTTAGATCATCTAAAGCAGCTAGAGCCGATTCTAGCCATGACTTAGATTCCATTTCTGCAAAGATAGATGCTGTCGAGAGACAAATGGAAAAGATGACCAAAGATATTCACTCAATACGAATTAGTTGTGAGCAGTGTGGAGGACCACATTTGAAAAAAGATTGTCTCAGTATTGAACTGACAATGGAACAAAGAGAGAATGTTTCATATCTAAACCAAAGGCCTGGAAATAATTATCAGAATAATTATCAACCGCCAAGACCGATTTACAATCAAAACTAGAATTATAATCGCAATGTTCCATACAACAACCAACAAGGTCCTAGTAATCAACAAGTATCTAATAATACTTACAATCAGCAAAGACCTAATTTTCAAAACAAACCACCACAAATCGATGATAAAAAGCCGAATTTAGAAGATATGATGACGAAGCTAGTAGAATCTCAAACACAGTTTTTCACATCTCAGAAACAAACGAATGAACAAAATGCTCAAGCATTTAGAAATCAACAAGCTTCTATTCAAAATCTGAAACAAGAAGTGAGCAACCTAGTAAGGTTAATAGGTGAAAGAAAACCGGGAAGTCTACCTAGTGATACAAATGCTAACCCCCGGAATAAAACAACTAAAGCCATTACCACAAGAAGTGGTATTACACTTAAACCACCTGAAATACCTGTAATTTCTGAGGAAACTATTCCTACTCCACAAGAGCCACAACCTGAACAAGATAAGGAAAAAGAACCGGTAGTTGAAAAGGTTAATAAAGATAACACAGTTAAAGCTAAACCTTATGTTAAACCATACCAACCACCACTTCCTTACCCGAGTAAAATGAGAAAAGAGAGACTCGAAGCTGAGCAATCCAAATTCTTGGATATGTTTAAACAGATAAATGTAAATCTTCCTTACATTGATGTGATTTCAGAAATGCCTAGATATGCTAAATTTCTGAAAGATCTAATCTCGAATAGAAAGAAAATGGAAGAACTCTCGGCTGTTACTATGAATGCTAATTATTTAGCAGTGCTGTTGAATAAGATACCAGAAAAATTATCAGATCCAGGAAGTTTCACAATTCCATGTTTTCTGGGTAGTCTTAGTTCAATAGAAGCATTGGCAGACTTAGGTGCTAGTATAAATTTAATGCCGTATTCACTATACGCTAAACTAGACCTTGGAGAATTGAAACCAACATGAATAAGCATACAACTAGCCGATAGATCAATAAAATATCCTAGAGGGATAATGGAGAACATGCTAGTTAAAGTTCGTACTTTAGTATTTCCAGTAGATTTTGTTGTTCTGGACATGGAAGAAGATTCTCAAGTTCCTCTCATATTAGGAAGACCATTCTTAAACACGGCTAAAGCAATGATAGACGTGTTTGGTAAGAAATTGACCCTAAGTATAGAGGACGAGGGTGTTACCTTTTCAGTTGATAGAGCTATGCAACAACCGCAATATGCAGATGATACATGTTATTATATTCAAACTATAGAATCACATGCAGAATTGTTAGAAGAATTTCCAGAATTACAAGGAACAGGAGAATGTTCTTTAGGAGAAGGAACTGAACCAATTGATGAAACTGAAATGTTAGCTACACTTATGGCTAATGGATACGAACCAACAACAGAAGAAATTCAAATACTAAAAGAAGAAGACAGATATCGATATAAATCATCGATAGAAGAACCACCGACATTAGAGTTAAAGCCACTTCCAAACCATTTGGAATATGCTTATTTACATGGTGAATCTTAATTACCTATAATAATATCGTCTTCTCTTACTAAAAATGGAAAATCTCAACTCATTTCTGTGCTAAAAGCTCATAAACCAGCTATTGCATGGAAGATTCATGATATTAAAGGAATAAATCCTTCGTATTGCACACATAAAATCCTTATGGAAGAAGGTCATAAAACGTATGTGCAACGCCAACGAAGACTAAATCCTAATATGCAAGATGTTGTTAAGAAAGAAATTATTAAACTGCTAGATGCAGGTTTAATTTATCCAATTTCTGATAGTCCATGGGTAAGCCCAGTTCAATGCGTGCCTAAGAAGGGTGGCATGACTGTCATTACAAATGAGAAAAATGAGCTTATTCCTACTAGGACTGTAACAGGATGGCATGTATGTATTGATTATAGAAAATTAAATGACGCCACCAGAAAAGATCACTTTCCCTTACCTTTCATTGATCAAATGTTGGAAAGATTAGCCGAAAATAGTTACTATTATTTTCTTGATGGTTTTTCCGGATATTTTCAAATTCCAATAGCACCCGAGGACCAAGAAAAAACCACGTTCACGTGCCCTTATGGTACTTTTGCTTACAAACGCATGTCATTTGGACTTTGCAACGCCCCTGCAACCTTTCAAAGGTGCATGATGGCGATTTTTCACGACATGATAGAAGAATGCATGGAAGTTTTCATGGATGACTTTTCAGTCTTCGGTGATACATTTGAATCATGTCTAATTAATCTTGAACGAATGCTTATTAGATGCGAACAATCAAATCTAGTACTTAATTGGGAGAAATGCCATTTCATGGTTAAAGAAGGCATCGTTCTTAGTCATAAAATTTCAAAGGAAGGAATTGAAGTGGATAGAGCTAAAGTAGATGTAATTGCTAAACTTCCACATCCCACCAATGTTAGAGGAGTTAGGAGTTTTCTAGGGCATGCCGGTTTTTACCGACGTTTCATAAAAGATTTTTCTAAAATTGCCACTCCTATGAATAAACTCCTAGAAAAAGATGCCTCATTCATCTTTTCAGATGAATGTATCAAATATTTTAATATTCTTAAAGAAAAACTCACTAATGCGCCGATTATGATAACTCCAAATTGGAATCTACCGTTTGAACTTATGTGCGATGCAAGTGATTTTGCAATGGGAGCCGTTTTAGGACAAATGATTGAAAAACGATTTCAACCTATTTATTATGCTAGTAAGACATTACAAGGAGCACAAACGAATTACACAACTACTGAAAAAGAACTCCTTGCTATTGTCTTTGCTTTTGACAAATTTTGATCATATCTCGTTCTAGCTAAAACGGTGGTCTATACCGACCATTCTGCTCTTAGATACCTATTTTCGAAACAAGATGCTAAACCACGATTAATCCGTTGGATCTTACTCTTACAAGAGTTTGATATTGAAATCCGAGATAAAAGAGGTGCAGAAAATATCGCCGCTGATCATCTTTCTCATCTTGAAAATCCCGAATTAGAAGTTCTAAATGAATCGGCCATACAAGACAACTTTCCTGATGAATATCTATTAGAGACTATGCAAACTATGCAAACTACTTAGTATGTGGATTCCTTGAAAAAGGATTGTCATACCAAAAACGAAAGAAATTCTTTAGTGATATAAAACACTATTTCTGGGAAGATCCACATTTGTTTAAAAGTTGTCCAGATGGAATAATACGCCGATGTGTATTCGGAGATGAAGCTAGTAAAATTTTTAACCATTGTCACACAGGACCAACAGGAGGGCATTAAGGGCCTCAACTAACAGCAAGAAAAGTTTACGATGCTGGATTCTATTGGCCTACAATTTTCAAAGACGCACACCTTCTTTGCAAATCCTGTGATGCTTGTCAAAGGGCTGGAAAAATATGTCAACGTGATGAAATGACACAAAATATCATTCAAGTATGTGAAGTATTTGACATTTGGGGTATTGACTTTATGGGTCCATTTCCAAAATCTCATAATAATCTCTACATTCTCGTAGCCATTGATTATGTATCTAAATGGGCGGAAGCACAAGCTCTCCCAACTAACGATGCACGAGTTGTAGTCAACTTTTTTAAACGTCTTTTTGCAAGGTTTGGAACACCGAAAGCTTTAATAAGTGATCGGGGAACTCATTTCTGTAATAATCAACTTGAGAAAGTTCTCAAAAGATATGGAGTAACTCATAAAATCTCCACTGCTTATCATCCACAAACAAGTGGACAAGTTGAAAATACCAACCGAGCATTAAAACGTATTTTAGAGAAAACCGTAGGATCAAATCCGAAGGAATGGTCCATTAAATTAGAGGATGCACTCTGGGCTTTTAGAACAGCCTACAAAACTCCAATTGGAACCACACCTTTTAGACTCGTTTACGGAAAAGCATGTCATCTTCCAGTAGAAATTGAACACAAAGCATTTTGGGCTTTGAAGACATGTAATCTTGATTTACATGAAGCTGGACGTCTACGATTAAGTCAACTAAACGAATTAGAAGAATTAAGACATGAAGCGTACGAAAATTCGTTGATCTATAAGGAAAGAACGAAGAAATGGCATGATAAAAGAATCAGAAGTTCAAAAGAATTTAAAGAATGAGACAGAGTTCTTCTTTTCAATTCACGATTCAAGCTATTTCCTAGAAAATTGAAATCAAGATGGTCTGGACCATTCATTGTCAAAAGAGTTTTCCTATACGGAACAGTAGAATTGATAAATTCAAATGAGATTGAATTTAAGGTTAATGGTTACAGAGTTAAACATTACATAGATAGTCCAATGGAAGTTGACAACGAAGTTAATCACAATTTCGACACCACAACTAACTAAGTGTGGGGAGAATCAAGTCTTTTAAAGGATAATATGTATTTCTGTTAGAGTTAGATTTTCTGTTTTCATGTAGTTCTCGAAAATGGAACCCGAATGGTCTTTCCCTAGCAGACCCTAAAGAACTAGTCTTCTCCCCCCATTCTGAATTTTTATTTTTTTAGGTTTTTCGAAATGAAGACTTCCTGTGAATTAAATCATGGTCTAATGCTACACGCTTTGATCACTAAACGTAATAATGACACACTTCCAAGTGAACCGGTATCAGTAATCAGAGAAAAATTGGACGGAGTAAGAAAAGAATCCAGATGCGAAAATAATAAGTTACAATTTGGTAAAGAAGAATCAAAATCCGCAGCGAAAAGAAGAGCACGACACCTTGAAAGATGTCACAAATGCGGAAAATGGTCACACGAAGGTAAATGTTCAAATAATCAAACCTATTCAAACACCGAATTTGTTACTTTATGCAGAGACGGACCGTTCATATGTTTAGAATAAAAAACGTTAAATGCTCGAGGTTACGCCTATGTAGCCGTGGAAAACCAATTAGTCCGACTATCTTATGAGTGGGCTAGAGCATATCACTAAGAAATCTATTTCACAGGTAAGTTTGTACAGTTTTCATTTTTATTTTTTTTTATTTTTAACCTTTTGATAATAAACGCTAATTTGTTCGCTATAAAGTATTAAATTGGTATTCGATGAAATTAGGTCTTGCGACCGAAATTATTGATATCATACAAAAATTTATTACATCACTGCGAAATTTAACGTTTATTCTTAAGGTATAAATATCTTTAATCAATCAAACCAAAATATTTCAAAATTTCGTCATGAGTTAAATTAGGTCGTTGAACCGAAATTACTTTACCGAAAAGAGGGGCGTATATTTTTGATAATATTTGATTGATTAAAGTGAGATAAAAGACCAAAAAGATTTTTAATTTTATTTTTACTTTGTTTTTAAAAGTAATATTAAAATAATATTGTAAACCTTTTAAATCAATATATTTAAAATTGTAAATATTTAAAAAATTAATATTTTTAATATAAGTTTGTATATATAAAAACAAAAATATAATTTAAGTTTGGTGTGAATTTTTAATATGAATTTTTAATTATGCAAATATAATTTAAGTTTGGTATGAATTTTTAATATGAATTTTTTATTTTATGCATTTTAAATTTAAGTTTGGTGTGAATTTAAAAACAAAAATTTACTTTATTTCGCTAAGTTAAAAATATGATTTTTAAAATTCGTCGTGAGTTGAAGACTAGGTCTTTGAACCGAAATTGCTTTACCCAAGGGAGGGACGAGAACTTTTATTATCATTATTTTTAATCTTATTGAACTAAAGTATGCCAAAAACATTTAAAAACCCCAAAAATCTTTACTTTTAAAAACCGCACTTTGAATTGACAAATTTTAAAATTTTGTTGAGGGACAGACTAGGACATCGATCCGAAACGCTCTCATCCTAAACAGAAACAAATTTTTAAAATTTTATTAATAATATGTTTTATAAAGTTTAAGGTTATATATAAAAAAAAAAAAAAAAAAAATGAAAGTACTGTACCCGGGACTCCATGCGATCGCATGGAGTTTGCCCTTTGCATCCATGCGATCGCATGGGAAGAGAAATCTGGCCAGGATCAAAAACTTCCAGCGAGCTGTTCTTCACACAAACACACACACATATACACGAAAAACACTCAAAATCCTCTCAAATTTCATCATTTTTCCACCGTAATTCGTCATTTTTCTTGCTCTAATCATGCCTAGATTCTCATTCTTCAGAAAAAAGGTAAAAATTACACCCCTAAACTCATAAATTTTCTAGTTTTTGTGATAATTACCAATATTTTGCCTAATGCAATTTTGTTAAATTCTAGTGTAATTAGTGTTAAATTGTTAGTATTTTATGCATGTATAACCTAGATTGATGCTATTTAACATGATTTGAAGCCAAAAACTTCAAAAATTTTAGAAATCTAGGGTTTGTGTTCTTGAGCAATTTGGGGCTTTTTGATATAAACAGGTTATGGCCGATTTTTGTCATGAATTATTGCTAAATTGAATAGTGTAACATGTTTAGGTAGTTAAATGATCCAAACATTGATCCTAAACATGATTTTTGAAGATTAAAGTGGACTTTTTAGGTACAAAATTCATGAACTTGATTAATTTGATATATTTGCCAATTGAGACTTGTTTAATTGTTAGTAATGACTATTTTGACATGTTATTTGAGTTAAATGCTTATGAACTTTGTTTACATTTTCATATGTGCTTATTTGAAAAAGTATAGAATTGTAAAAAAAAATGTGAAAATGTGTACAAGTTTAATTTTGATTTAACATGTTATTGTGATTGTTTTAAATTGTTATTTTGCTAACACTAATGCATATTTGGATGCACAAATTTCATGTTTAATGTGTTTTGCAGAAAGCCGATATTGGAGGTTCAGGAGCATCATGATCTAGACAGCCTGCTCCAGCACCAGAACCAGAACCAGAAATGCAACACGAGCCAGAACCCGAACAAGAACCACAACAGGAACCACAACAACAGCCTGATCAACACGTACCTTATTATGATCCGGTACAGTTTGTTAATGAATTCATAGTATTCCCGATGAGGCCGCCAGTAGCATACCCAACGATTCCTGAGCACACTTTGCATCCTAATCTGAGATTTGATAGAAGATGGAGAGATTACGAGACATATCAAAGGAACAAATTCAGATTGGTAACTAAAAATGTAGAGGTGCCAAGGGTAATCGATTGGGATCCTTTGGAAAGAGTTCATCTAGCTAATAGAGTCAGACTGCTACTGATTCAGAGGTACGGGAACTCTTCTTTTACAGATTGGAAACGTCTTTTCACCATTCGTAGACCTGTATATAAGGAATGGTGTGTTGAGCTCATTAGTACTGTATCACTTGATACAAATATAGTTAGAATAGATGATAGAAGATTTCTTAGGTTTATCCTTGGCGGTAGGATGTACAGAATGTCCATGCTGGACATGGCCAGGGCTTTACAGATATATACTCCTGGTGAGTTGCTACTACCCGATTGTACAAATTTGATTCATTATGGTGAAAGGGTAGATAGCAACTTTGACGCTGACGCCATTTGGAGGCGTATGTCACATTTTGATGTTTTTACACGAGCGGGAGGACACTCCTATACACATATTGACAGAACCGAGCTTCGTATCATTCATAGATTTTTGGCTAACTCGATTACACAAAGAGGTAAAAATAAAGAAAAAATAACCTTACATGATTTATTCTACCTAAAGTGTATTCAGGATCCTAGAAGCTTTGTCAATATCCCTTACTGTGTTGGTTTTTATTTATCTAAAATGATAGAAGGAATGCAGGACGGGAGTATAATAGGAGGAGGTATTTTTGTTACTCTCATTGGAGAGTATTTAGGTGTTGATAGGAACCAAGGGGGTCCATTACAGCTTTGTAGAGAACAGGTTGAGCCTTTAGGATTGAAAGTTTATGTGGGTGCTAAGGTATTGAAAAGTAGACGCAACCAGGCAGTACCCTATGAGGGCCCTCATCCTCAGGTAGAGAGTGGCTCAGACGAGGAAATGGAGGAAGCGGAAGACATTAGGGATGTCTTTCGAGATGCTATTCTTGACGTCCACGTTCGTATAGATGAGGAAGCAATGATGAGCGCGGCCAGACATAGTATGTATGAGCAGTGGAACTCCGAGCGAGTATACGAGGATTATAGGCAATGCCAACACGATAGCTGGTTAGTTTATCAGCACCAAATCATGAGCCAGCTATCATATCAGGTACCAAATAATTACGTGCCTACTCGACCTGCTCATTTTTCGCCACACAACCCCGACATCCGACCACCCTTTAACCGGTATGACTATAACCAAGCCTATCAGAACACCTATAACCAACAATGGAACCCACCTGACGAGATGAACTGGAACCCTTATCCAGAATGATTTGGTTCCAATGGTTATTTTTATGATTTTTATGTTTTTACTTATTCATGTTTAAACTTATGTTATTGGATATATTTATGTAATTTTTATCATTTTTATTATTATTGTGTACTAATATTTCACATTTAGGATTTGAAAGTGGGATATTAAGTCCCATTTCAAATTGCCATGCATGTTTATATTTGTATGTATGTATATTGTCGATTGTATAAAACAGGGTAAAATAGCGCATTTTCAAAGACTGTCATTAAGTTCAGCAAAAGCTAGTACTTTTGATGACAAAATGAAAAACAAATGTGATAAAACAACAAGATGGAATGAACAAATGATGTGCACCATTTATCATTCAGCAAACAAACACAAATATGTTTGGAAACTTTGGTAAAATTTAATCATTTTTCTACGCTAATCACCCTCAATAATTTAAATTATTACTCATTTCTTGCAAAT